>NC_081288.1:77680972-77949972 GCF_030490865.1 Poecile atricapillus | reverse complement strand
TAAAAGTTTATTCTGGTGTTCTTATTCTTGTAGTTTGTCAATAAACTCTTCTTCATTCCTTTTAAGTTTTATGCCTGGTTTGCTCTTATTTTAATCCATATCTCACAGCAAGAAATAAATAATTCCTTTTTTCCCCTTTTTGTTAATTACTGGTTTAAACCACGACACCGTGCTATGCATACTTTTTCTCTTAAGACACCCATTGTCTGGCCTACCCCTTCCCTACATTGCCTTGCCTTTCCTTTCCTATCCAACCTTGCATTTCTTTGTCATTCCTGGCCATTGTTTTCCTCTTCCTTCCTGACCCATCCATGTCTTTCCCTTGCCCTTCCTACCAGTCCAGTGCCTTGCACCACCCATCCCCCTTGCCACTTTGTCCAGTTTCCCTTCCCCTTTGTCCAGCTCCAATCTTTCATTTCCTTCTCCTTCTAGGACTCTCATTGCCTTGCTTGCCTCTCCTTTGTCTTGCCTGGCAAAGCCACCACTTTTCTTGGCGTTACCTTTGAACCTCTCCTCTCCCTTGCCTTGCATTCCCTTGCTCACTCGTCCCCCACCTGGAATTCAATACCCCTCTTTTTGCGGCATTTCTTCATCTTGCCTTGCCCTGCCTGCTTCTCCTAGGACTCTCAAGGCTTTCACGTACCTCCAGCGTTTCAGGAGCATGTGAGAGGAAGCCCAAAAGAGGTCACGAGCAAACACACCCATCTGTCCTGGCAGCTTGCTTCTGGCACCTATCCTTACATGTCTTGAATTTTGGACATAAAATTCACATTTCACCTTTGCGCTTCAGGACCAGAATGACAGTTCTTTTGTATACCAAGGAAAGCAGGTAATCCAAGTGTTTTAGGTGCAGATTAGAGATGGCCCATGTGAGATCAAGGCCAGACAGAGAAGTCTGTCCTAGCCCCTTTTGTGTACCAGCAGTCTTTGAATGTACCTCTCATTTGTCTTGCCTTGGTGACCCCAAAGTTTCCTTGCCTTGCCCTGCCTTGCCTCCCTAGCCTTGCACTCCCTCCAGTGCCTACGCCTACACTTGACCTGCCTACTACTTTCCTCCAGGGAAACCTAGCCTTGCCTAGGCCTTCCTGTTTCTGCCTGGCCTTCCTATGCCCATCCTTGCCTAGAAGTTCTGGGCCTTCTCTCACCTACCAGTCCATTTGCTTGCCCCTCATGGCTCCAGCCTTGTCAGCTTCTCCCTTGACTTGCCTACAATTGCGCCTACACTTGGTTTGCATTGCAAAGAGCGGTAGGCAAGGCAAAGCAAAGCAAGGAAGGTCTTTCTAGGTCTTGCCAGGCAAGGCACACATAAGCAAGCAAGCAAAACAAGAGTAGACTAGCCACAGCATCAAAGGCAAGGCAAGGCCAAGTGACTCTGAGTGCTTTTCCTTGGCAAGTAAAAGATATAGTGTCAATGTAATAGGGCAGGCGTTAAAGGTACCATGAGGAGGTGTAGTCCAGCAAGATATTTATGTCGTAGACCCTTCTGTGCAGGAGCCATTGTTGGACATAGTACAGGACATGGCATACAGTTTGGCTTGGTAAGTTCCTGAAGGAGAATGGCAATGCTTTCTCATGGGAAGGAAAGCACGTAGCCCCAGAGTTGGAGGTGCAGATAAGAAGCTGTGTCGCGCAGCTCAAGGACGACAGCAGCTTCTTGTGCCGGCATATTTGGAAGCACTCCCTCAATTTGTACTGTCATTGAGTCAGTATCCATCTTTGGAAGGCTGTCCGCCTCTAGTAAGAGTGTTCTGACACCATTGTATGGGATCAGTCACTGGATGTTTTGGATTTTGGAGGAGGGGATGCCATTTCTCTTGAAATGAGCTTCTTGTTCTTCTCTTTGGCAAAGAAATTAAGTTTGGATGGGCACTTTGGGTGGTCTCAGTGAATGTAAAGGTTTTTCCCAAGAGGTTTCCCTGTGGGTTAGAGCTGTTGAACTGACAGTGGGAATCTAGACACCAAGTTGTTGAGCTTTTTGTCCTTGTAGCTTTAGTGTGTGAGTAGTCCCTGTTGCCATGCTGCTTGGATCTTGACTCTGAGACTGAAAGCTTAGGAGCGTAGAGCTGAAAAGAAAAGTGCCAATAGCAGGGTGTGTGTTCATTGTTTGATGGGTGAAGTTGAAATTGTAGGCAGCAAAGAACTTTCTCTCTCAGCTGGCACATTTGTTGAGCGGATGTCTTTGAGTTTGTTACCGGACTCTGCGAGAGTGAAAATGTTTGTTAGGGCAGAGGATTTCGTGTTGCCCTTTGAGTGTGGTGCAAAAGTGTTTGCACACTTGGAAGGGGAAGATCAGCAAAGTCTTTTTTTCCTGGCACAGTTAATTTGAGAGCAGGGACGTTTCCAACTCGGCTCTGTCCTTTGGAGCTGGCCTCGGTGCGTTTCCTTCTTTTCTTAGTCGACAGCGCCATCGTGTGGTTATTTTGATGAGCGCTGGCAGCCGGTGCCAGGGAAAAAGCCAAGCTGTTTGCAGCTCCGGCCTCATTGGTGTAGGAGCAGCGCAGGGAAGAGCTCCGCTGGGGGTCCTGGCTCTTAGAGACTGAGAGAATGTGATCCTGTATGTAGCACAGAAGGAAGTGGAATTGTTTCATTGTGGGCTGTGCAGTTTATAAGCTGCAAATGAAAAGGCAATTGCAGCGCAGCCTCTTCTTTTCTGTGTGATCAGCTGCTCAACATGTAACTCGCACACACTGAACTGCATCCACCTCCCTGGAGATATAAAATGTGTATATCACTTTCCTCAAACTCTATGTATTACCTTGCACTCTAGCAGATCCCAAACCGCTTCAAAACGTCCAGCAGCTACTCAAAAAGAAAAAGTCCAACAAAAAGCTAGTGCTGGCTTTTAGAGTGCCTTTGCAGTCCGTAAAATAGACGAAATGCACTAGGGCTTTGAATGCTTCTTCCCAACTATATAAATTCTCTTTAAGTGGCAAAGTCCATCATTACAGCAAATTTTTCAGCTGGAGTTCTGACTGAGAGATGTGCCAGGACAGAAGGCATTTGCTGACCTACCCTTTTTCCCTGTGTAACTTGGTATTTGCAGTACAATTATTTTCAGTGTCGCTGTGTCCAAGCAGCTAGAGATTACACAGATAGAAGTGTCAAGAGAGATGCTGCTAAAGTACGCCCTTCTTATAGCAGCATTTAAATGGCACACGACGCCTTGCTGCTTTTTCTTTCCCAGAGAGACCTGCTGTCAATTTTTCACTCTGGCTTCTTGATCAAAAATGTCCACCTGAAATGTCTTACAGAAATAGGCTCCAGGTGTAAAAACCAGTACGGGGCTACATTTTCTGCGTGCTCCACATAAGTCACATCAAACTCACTCATCAAACTTCACTCTCTCCTTCCATTCTCCACCACTGCCTCTACCATTGTGTTCTCTGGATCTCAGAGTCTAAAGGCAGGCGCAATAGTTTCCACTGAAGGGTTGGAAGAGGTGTACAAGCAGCACAAATAGCTTCTGCGCTGCGCAGGCCATTTCTCTGCATTTTAGAGTCTAAGGGAAAGCGCTAGTGTTCCTGCGGAGAGCTGCAACAGCTGCAGAATATGTGTTGTCTTGGCACATGTTTGCAATCCACCATGATGGATCCTTAGTGAAACCAAACTGTGGTTCTGCTTCAAACATCTCACCCTGCTTGGCCACAAAGCTTTCGCTGACATGTCCCATTGCCTTTTTATTGCTGCGCTTCATTTTCAGAGTTTGTACGGAATCATTGCACTTTGCTTCTAAGCAGAACGTCGATACTGCTGGAGTCTCATATGTCCATTTTCTTCTCACACAAAAAAACTGCTTCCTTTAAAACATGCGGATGCGACCTGCTTTCTTGCTCAGCTGTAATTTTAGGGGTGTTCTCTGTCCCGCTTACAGTCTGAATCTAAACTAAGAAGTTTATGGGACACAGATGTGCCAAGACAAATAGTTTGCTTGGACCTTGCCACGTGTATTCAAGAGCATCCTTTCACTCCACCATCAAGTCTCTGCTTACATCCTGCAAACTTCACACACACATACATACATACATACTGGAATGAGGCAATTTCTTTCTTTCTTTCTCAGCTACACTCACCAATCCCCAACGCTAACTTCTTTACCCGCTTTTCTCTTGGCCGTGCTATGCATACTTTTTCTCTTAAGACACCCATTGTCTGGCCTACCCCTTCCCTACATTGCCTTTCCTTTCCTTTCCTATCCAACCTTGCATTTCTTTGTCATTCCTGGCCATTGTTTTCCTCTTCCTTCCTGACCCATCCATGTCTTTCCCTTGCCCTTCCTACCAGTCCAGTGCCTTGCACCACCCATCCCCCTTGCCACTTTGTCCAGTTTCCCTTCCCCTTTGTCCAGCTCCAATCTTTCATTTCCTTCTCCTTCTAGGACTCTCATTGCCTTGCTTGCCTCTCCTTTGTCTTGCCTGGCAAAGCCACCACTTTTCTTGGCGTTACCTTTGAACCTCTCCTCTCCCTTGCCTTGCATTCCCTTGCTCACTCGTCCCCCACCTGGAATTCAATACCCCTCTTTTTGCGGCATTTCTTCATCTTGCCTTGCCCTGCCTGCTTCTCCTAGGACTCTCAAGGCTTTCACGTACCTCCAGCGTTTCAGGAGCATGTGAGAGGAAGCCCAAAAGAGGTCACGAGCAAACACACCCATCTGTCCTGGCAGCTTGCTTCTGGCACCTATCCTTACATGTCTTGAATTTTGGACATAAAATTCACATTTCACCTTTGCGCTTCAGGACCAGAATGACAGTTCTTTTGTATACCAAGGAAAGCAGGTAATCCAAGTGTTTTAGGTGCAGATTAGAGATGGCCCATGTGAGATCAAGGCCAGACAGAGAAGTCTGTCCTAGCCCCTTTTGTGTACCAGCAGTCTTTGAATGTACCTCTCATTTGTCTTGCCTTGGTGACCCAAAGTTTCCTTGCCTTGCCCTGCCTTGCCTCCCTAGCATTGCACTCCCTCCAGTGCCTACGCCCACACTTGACCTGCCTACTACTTTCCTCCAGGGAAACCTAGCCTTGCCTAGGCCTTCCTGTTTCTGCCTGGCCTTCCTATGCCCATCCTTGCCTAGAAGTTCTGGGCCTTCTCTCACCTACCAGTCCATTTGCTTGCCCCTCATGGCTCCAGCCTTGTCAGCTTCTCCTTGACTTGCCTACAATTGCGCCTACACTTGGTTTGCATTGCAAAGAGCGGTAGGCAAGGCAAAGCAAAGCAAGGAAGGTCTTTCTAGGTCTTGCCAGGCAAGGCACACATAAGCAAGCAAGCAAAACAAGAGTAGACTAGCCACAGCATCAAAGGCAAGGCAAGGCCAAGTGACTCTGAGTGCTTTTCCTTGGCAAGTAAAAGATATAGTTTCAATGTAATAGGGCAGGCGTTAAAGGTACCATGAGGAGGTGTAGTCCAGCAAGATATTTATGTCGTAGACCCTTCTGTGCAGGAGCATTGTTGGACATAGTACAGGACATGGCATACAGTTTGGCTTGGTAAGTTCCTGAAGGAGAATGGCAATGCTTTCTCATGGGAAGGAAAGCACGTAGCCCCAGAGTTGGAGGTGCAGATAAGAAGCTGTGTCGCGCAGCTCAAGGACGACAGCAGCTTCTTGTGCCGGCATATTTGGAAGCACTCCCTCAATTTGTACTGTCATTGAGTCAGTATCCATCTTTGGAAGGCTGTCCGCCTCTAGTAAGAGTGTTCTGACACCATTGTATGGGATCAGTCACTGGATGTTTTGGATTTTGGAGGAGGGGATGCCATTTCTCTTGAAATGAGCTTCTTGTTCTTCTCTTTGGCAAAGAAATTAAGTTTGGATGGGCACTTTGGGTGGTCTCAGTGATTGTAAAGGTTTTTCCCAAGAGGTTTCCCTGTGGGTTAGAGCTGTTGAACTGACAGTGGGAATCTAGACACCAAGTTGTTGAGCTTTTTGTCCTTGTAGCTTTAGTGTGTGAGTAGTCCCTGTTGCCATGCTGCTTGGATCTTGACTCTGAGACTGAAAGCTTAGGAGCGTAGAGCTGAAAAGAAAAGTGCCAATAGCAGGGTGTGTGTTCATTGTTTGATGGGTGAAGCTGAAATTGTAGGCAGCAAAGAACTTTCTCTCTCCGCTGGCACATTTGTTGAGCGGGATGTCTTTGAGTTTGTTACCGGACTCTGCGAGAGTGAAAATGTTTGTTAGGGCAGAGGATTTCGTGTTGCCCTTTGAGTGTGGTGCAAAAGTGTTTGCACACTTGGAGGGGGAAGATCAGCAAAGTCTTTTTTTCCTGGCACAGTTAATTTGAGAGCAGGGACGTTTCCAACTCGGCTCTGTCCTTTGGAGCTGGCCTCGGTGCGTTTCCTTCTTTTGTTAGTCGACAGCGCCATCGTGTGGTTATTTTGATGAGCGCTGGCAGCCGGTGCCAGGGAAAAAGCCAAGCTGTTTGCGGCTCCGGCCTCATTGGTGTAGGAGCAGCGCAAGGAAGAGCCCCGCTGGGGGTCCTGGCTCTTAGAGACTGAGAGAATGTGATCCTGTATGTAGCACAGAAGGAAGTGGAATTGTTTCATTGTGGGCTGTGCAGTTTATAAGCTGCAAATGAAAAGGCAATTGCAGCGCAGCCTCTTCTTTTCTGTGTGATCAGCTGCTCAACATGTAACTCGCACACACTGAACTGCATCCACCTCCCTGGAGATTATAAAATGTGTATATCACTTTCCTCAAACTCTATGTATTACCTTGCACTCTAGCAGATCCCAAACCGCTTCAAAACGTCCAGCAGCTACTCAAAAAGAAAAAGTCCAACAAAAAGCTAGTGCTGGCCTTTAGAGTGCTTTGCAGTCCGTAAAATAGACAAAATGCACTAGGGCTTTGAATGCTTCTTCCCAACTATATAAATTCTCTCCAAGTGGCAAAGTCCATCATTACAGCAAAATTTTTCAGCTGGAGTTCTGACTGAGAGATGTGCCAGGACAGAAGGCATTTGCTGACCTACCCTTTTTCCCTGTGTAACTTGGTATTTGCAGTACAATTATTTTCAGTGTCGCTGTGTCCAAGCAGCTAGAGATTACACAGATAGAAGTGTCAAGAGAGATGCTGCTAAAGTACGCCCTTCTTATAGCAGCATTTAAATGGCACACGACGCCTTGCTGCTTTTTCTTTCCAGAGAGACCTGCTGTCAATTTTTTCACTCTGGCTTCTTGATCAAAAATGTCCACCTGAAATGTCTTACAGAAATAGGCTCCAGGTGTAAAAACCAGTACGGGGCTACATTTTCTGCGTGCTCCACATAAGTCACATCAAACTCACTCATCAAACTTCACTCTCTCCTTCCATTCTCCACCACTGCCTCTACCATTGTGTTCTCTGGATCTCAGAGTCTAAAGGCAGGCGCAATAGTTTCCACTGAAGGGTTGGAAGAGGTGTACAAGCAGCACAAATAGCTTCTGCGCTGCGCAGGCCATTTCTCTGCATTTAGAGCCTAAGGGAAAGCGCTAGTGTTCCTGCGGAGAGCTGCAACAGCTGCAGAATATGTGTTGTCTTGGCACATGTTTGCAATCCACCATGATGGATCCTTAGTGAAACCAAACTGTGGTTCTGCTTCAAAACATCTCACCCTGCTTGGCCACAAAGCTTTCGCTGACATGTCCCATTGCCTTTTTATTGCTGCGCTTCATTTTCAGAGTTTGTACGGAATCATTGCACTTTGCTTCTAAGCAGAACGTCGATACTGCTGGAGTCTCATATGTCCATTTTCTTCTCACACAAAAAAACTGCTTCCTTTAAAACATGCTGATGCAACCTGCTTTCTTGCTCCAGCTGTAATTTTAGGGGTGTTCTCTGTCCCGCTTACAGTCTGAATCTAAACTAAGAAGTTTATGGGACACAGATGTGCCAAGACAAATAGTTTGCTTGGACCTTGCCACGTGTATTCAAGAGCATCCTTTCACTCCACCATCAAGTCTCTGCTTTACATCCTGCAAACTTCACACACACATACATACATACATACTGGAATGAGGCAATTTCTTTCTTTCTTTCTTTCTCAGCTACACTCACCTATCGCCCACGCTAACTTCTTTACCGCTTTTCTCTTGGCCTTGCTATGCATACTTTTCCTCTTAAGACACCCATTGTCTGGCCTACTGGCCTACCCCTTCCCTACATTGCCTTGCCTTTCCTTTCCTATCCAACCTTGCATTTCTTTGTCATTCTTGGCCATTGTTTTCCTCTTCCTCCCTGGCCCATCCATGTCTTTCCCTTGCCCTTCCTACCAGTCCAGTGCCTTGCACCACCCATCCCCCTTGCCACTTTGTCCAGTTTCCCTTCCCCTTTGTCCAGTTCCAATCTTTCATTTCCTTCTCCTTCTAGGACTCTCATTGCCTTGCTTGCCTCTCCTTTGTCTTGCCTGGCAAAGCCACCACTTTTCTTGGCGTTACCTTTGAACCTCTCCTCTCCTTTGCCTTGCATTCCCTTGCTCACTCGTCCCCCACCTGGAATTCAATACCCCTCTTTTTGCGGAATTTCTTCATCTTGCCTCGCCCTGCCTGCTTCTCCTAGGACTCTCAAGGCTTTCACGTACCTCCAGCGTTTCAGGAGCATGTGAGAGGAAGCCCAAAAGAGGTCAAGTGCAAGCACACCCATCTGTCCTGGCAGCTTGCTTCTGGCACCTATCCTTACATGTCTTGAATTTTGGACATAAAATTCACATTTCACCTTTGCGCTTCAGGACCAGGATGACAGTTCTTTTGTATACCAAGGAAAGCAGGTAATCCAAGTGTATTAGGTGCAGATTAGAGATGGCCCATGTGAGATCAAGGCCAGACAGAGAAGTCTGTCCTAGCCTCTTTTGTGTACCAGCAGTCTTTGAATGTACCTCTCATTTGTCTTGCCTTGGTGACCCAAAAGTTTCCTTGCCTTGCCCTGCCTTGCCTCCCTAGCCTTGCACTCCCTCCAGTGCCTACGCCCACACTTGACCTGCCTACTGCTTTCCTCCAGGGAAACCTAGCCTTGCCTAGCCCTTCCTGTTTCTGCCTGGCCTTCCTATGCCCATCCTTGCCTAGAAGTTCTGGGCCTTCTCTCACCTACCACTCCATTTGCTTGCCCCTCATGGCTCCAGCCTTGTCAGCTTCTCCCTTGACTTGCCTACAATTGCGCCTACACTTGGTTTGCATTGCAAAGAGCGGTAGGCAAGGCAAAGCAAAGCAAGGAAGGTCTTTCTAGGTCTTGCCAGGCAAGGCACACATAAGCAAACAAGCAAAACAAGAGTAGACTAGCCACAGCATCAAAGGCAAGGCAAGGCCAAGTGACTCTGAGTGCCTTTCCTTGGCAAGTAAAAGATATAGTGACAATGTAATAGGGCAGGCGTTAAAGGTACCATGAGGAGGTATAGTCCAGCAAGATATTTATGTCGTAGACCCTTCTGTGCAGGAGCCATTGTTGGACATAGTACAGGACATGGCATACAGCTTGGCTTGGTAAGTTCCTGAAGGAGAATGGCAATGCTTTCTCATGGGAAGGAAAGCACGTAGCCCCAGAGTTGGAGGTGCAGATAAGAAGCTGTGTCGCGCAGCTCAAGGACGACAGCAGCTTCTTGTGCCGGCATATTTGGAAGCACTCCCTCAATTTGTACAGTCATTGAGTCAGTATCCATCTTTGGAAGGCTGTCTGCCTCTAGTAAGAGTGTTCTGACACCATTGTATGGGATCAGTCACTGGATGTTTTGGATTTTGGAGGAGGGGATGCCCTTTCTCTTGAAATGAGCTTCTTGTTCTTCTCTTTGGCAAAGAAATTAAGTTTGGATGGGCACTTTGGGTGGTCTCAGTGAATTTAAAGGTTTTTCCCAAGAGGTTTCCCTGTGGGTTAGAGATGTTGAACTGACAGTGGGAATCTAGACACCAAGTTGTTGAGCTTTTTGTCCTTGTAGCTTTAGTGTGTGAGTAGTCCCTGTTGCCATGCTGCTTGGATCTTGACTCTGAGACTGAAAGCTTAGGAGCGTAGAGCTGAAAAGAAAAGTGCCAATAGCAGGGTGCGTGTTCATTGTTTGATGGGTGAAGCTGAAATTGTAGGCAGCAAAGAACTTTCTCTCTCCGCTGGCACATTTGTTGAGCGGATGTCTTTGAGTTTGTTACCGGCCTCTGCGAGAGTGAAAATGTTTGTTAGGGCAGAGGATTTCGTGTTGCCCTTTGAGTGTGGTGCAAAAGTGTTTGCACAGTTGGAGGGGGAAGATCAGCAAAGTCTTTTTTTCCTGGCACAGTTAATTTAAGAGCAGGGACGTTTCCAACTCGGCTCTGTCCTTTGGAGCTGGCCTCGGTGCGTTTCCTTCTTTTGTTAGTCGACAGCGCCATCGTGTGGTTATTTTGATGAGCGCTGGCAGACGGTGCCAGGGAAAAAGCCAAGCTGTTTGCGGCTCCGGCCTCATTGGTGTAGGAGCAGCGCAGGGAAGAGCCCCGCTGGGCGTCCTGGCTCTTAGAGACGGAGAGAATGTGATCCTGTATGTAGCACAGAAGGAAGTGGAATTGTTTCATTGTGGGCTGTGCAGTTTATAAGCTGCAAATGAAAAGGCAATTGCAGCGCAGCCTCTTCTTTTCTGTGTGATCAGCTGCTCAACATGTAACTCACACACACTGAACTGCATCCACCTCCCTGGAGATATAAAATGTGTATATCACTTTCCTCAAACTCTATGTATTACCTTGCACTCTAGCAGATCCCAAACCGCTTCAAAACGTCCAGCAGCTACTCAAAAACAAAAAGTCCAACAAAAAGCTAGTGCTGGCCTTTAGAGTGCCTTTGCAGTCCGTAAAATAGACGAAATGCACTAGGGCTTTGAATGCTTCTTCCCAACTATATAAATTCTCTCCAAGTGGCAAAGTCCATCATTACAGCAAAATTTTTCAGCTGGAGTTCTGACTGAGAGATGTGCCAGGACAGAAGGCATTTGCTGACCTACCCTTTTTCCCTGTGTAACTTGGTATTTGCAGTACAATTATTTTCAGTGTCGCTGTGTCCAAGCAGCTAGAGATTACACAGATAGAAGTGTCAAGAGAGATGCTGCTAAAGTACGCCCTTCTTATAGCAGCATTTAAATGGCACACGACGCCTTGCTGCTTTTTCTTTCCCAGAGAGACCTGCTGTCAATTTTTTCACTCTGGCTTCTTGATCAAAAATGTCCACCTGAAATGTCTTACAGAAATAGGCTCCAGGTGTAAAAACCAGTACGGGGCTACATTTTCTGCGTGCTCCACATAAGTCACATCAAACTCACTCATCAAACTTCACTCTCTCCTTCCATTCTCCACTGCCTCTACCATTGTGTTCTCTGGATCTCAGAGTCTAAAGGCAGGCGTAATAGCTTCCACTGAGGGGTTGGAAGAGGTGTACAAGCAGCACAAATAGCTTCTGCGCTGCGCAGGCCATTTCTCTGCATTTTAGAGCCTAAGGGAAAGCGCTAGTGTTCCTGCGGAGAGCTGCAACAGCTGCAGAATATGTGTTGTCTTGGCACATGTTTGCAATCCACCATGATGGATCCTTAGTGAAACCAAACTGTGGTTCTGCTTCAAACATCTCACCCTGCTTGGCCACAAAGCTTTCGCTGACATGTCCCATTGCCTTTTTATTGCTGCGTTTCATTTTCAGAGTTTGTACGGAATCATTGCACTTTGCTTCTAAGCTGAACGTCGATACTGCTGGAGTCTCATATGTCCATTTTCTTCTCACAAAAAAACTGCTTCCTTTAAAACATGCTGATGCGACCTGCTTTCTTGCTCAGCTGTAATTTTAGGGGTGTTCTCTGTCCCGCTTACAGTCTGAATCTAAACTAAGAAGTTTATGTAACACAGATGTGCCAAGACAAATAGTTTGCTTGGATCTTGCCACGTGTATTCAAAAGCATCCTTTCACTCCACCATCAAGTCTCTGCTTTACATCCTGCAAACTTCACACACACATACATACATACATACTGGAATGAGGCTCTTTCTTTCTTTCTTTCTTTCTTTCTTTCTTTCTTTCTTTCTTTCTTTCTTTCTTTCTTTCTTTCTTTCTTTCTTTCTTTCTTTCTTTCTTTCTTTCTTTCTTTCTTTCTTTCTTTCTTTCTTTCTTTCTTTCTTTCTTTCTTTCTTTCTTTCTTTCTTTCTTTCTTTCTTTCTTTCTTTCTTTCTTTCTTTCTTTCTTTCTTTCTTTCTTTCTTTCTTTCTTTCTTTCTTTCTTTCTTTCTTTCTTTCTTTCTTTCTTTCTTTCTTTCTTTCTTTCTTTCTTTCTTTCTCAGCTACACTCACCTATCCCCCACGCTAACTTCTTTACCGCTTTTCTCTTGGCCTTGCTATGCATACTTTTCCTCTTAAGACACCCATTGTCTGGCCTACCCCTTCCCTACATTGCCTTGCCTTTCCTTTCCTATCCAACCTTGCATTTCTTTGTCATTCCTGGCCATTGTTTTCCTCTTCCTTCCTGACCCATCCACGTCTTTCCCTTGCCCTTCCTACCAGTCCAGTGCCTTGCACCACCCATCCCCCTTGCCACTTTGTCCAGTTTCCCTTCCCCTTTGTCCAGCTCCAATCTTTCATTTCCTTCTCCTTCTAGGACTCTCATTGCCTTGCTTGCCTCTCCTTTGTCTTGCCTGGCAAAGCCACCACTTTTCTTGGCGTTACCTTTGAACCTCTCCTCTCCTTTGCCTTGCATTCCCTTGCTCACTCGTCCCCCACCTGGAATTCAATACCCCTCTTTTTGCGGAATTTCTTCATCTTGCCTCGCCCTGCCTGCTTCTCCTAGGACTCTCAAGGCTTTCACGTACCTCCAGCGTTTCAGGAGCATGTGAGAGGAAGCCCAAAAGAGGTCAAGTGCAAGCACACCCATCTGTCCTGGCAGCTTGCTTCTGGCACCTATCCTTACATGTCTTGAATTTTGGACATAAAATTCACATTTCACCTTTGCGCTTCAGGACCAGAATGACAGTTCTTTTGTATACCAAGGAAAGCAGGTAATCCAAGTGTTTTAGGTGCAGATTAGAGATGGCCCATGTGAGATCAAGGCCAGACAGAGAAGTCTGTCCTAGCCCCTTTTGTGTACCAGCAGTCTTTGAATGTACCTCTCATTTGTCTTGCCTTGGTGACCCAAAAGTTTCCTTGCCTTGCCCTGCCTTGCCTCCCTAGCCTTGCACTCCCTCCAGTGCCTATGCCCACACTTGACCTGCCCACACTTGACTGCTTTCCTCCAGGGAAACCTAGCCTTGCCTAGGCCTTCCTGTTTCTGCCTGGCCTTCCTATGCCCATCCTTGCCTAGAAGTTCTGGGCCTTCTCTCACCTACCACTCCATTTGCTTGCCCCTCATGGCTCCAGCCTTGTCAGCTTCTCCCTTGACTTGCCTACAATTGCGCCTACACTTGGTTTGCATTGCAAAGAGCGGTAGGCAAGGCAAAGCAAAGCAAGGAAGGTCTTTCTAGGTCTTGCCAGGCAAGGCACACATAAGCAAACAAGCAAAACAAGAGTAGACTAGCCACAGCATCAAAGGCAAGGCAAGGCCAAGTGACTCTGAGTGCCTTTCCTTGGCAAGTAAAAGATATAGTGACAATGTAATAGGGCAGGCGTTAAAGGTACCATGAGGAGGTATAGTCCAGCAAGATATTTATGTCGTAGACCCTTCTGTGCAGGAGCCATTGTTGGACATAGTACAGGACATGGCATACAGCTTGGCTTGGTAAGTTCCTGAAGGAGAATGGCAATGCTTTCTCATGGGAAGGAAAGCACGTAGCCCCAGAGTTGGAGGTGCAGATAAGAAGCTGTGTCGCGCAGCTCAAGGACGACAGCAGCTTCTTGTGCCGGCATATTTGGAAGCACTCCCTCAATTTGTACAGTCATTGAGTCAGTATCCATCTTTGGAAGGCTGTCTGCCTCTAGTAAGAGTGTTCTGACACCATTGTATGGGATCAGTCACAGGATGTTTTGGATTTTGGAGGAGGGGATGCCATTTCTCTTGAAATGAGCTTCTTGTTCTTCTCTTTGGCAAAGAAATTAATTTTGGATGGGCACTTTGGGTGGTCTCAGTGAATTTAAAGGTTTTTCCCAAGAGGTTTCCCTGTGGGTTAGAGATGTTGAACTGACAGTGGGAATCTAGACAGCAAGTTGTTGAGCTTTTTGTCCTTGTAGCTTTAGTGTGTGAGTAGTCCCTGTTGCCATGCTGCTTGGATCTTGACTCTGAGACTGAAAGCTTAGGAGCGTAGAGCTGAAAAGAAAAGTGCCAATAGCAGGGTGTGTGTTCATTGTTTGATGGGTGAAGTTGAAATTGTAGGCAGCAAAGAACTTTCTCTCTCAGCTGGCACATTTGGTGAGCGGATGTCTTTGAGTTTGTTACTGGACTCTGCGAGAGTGAAAATGTTTGTTAGGGCAGAGGATATCGTGTCGCCCTTTGAGTGTGGTGCAAAAGTGTTTGCACAGTTGGAGGGGGAAGATCAGCAAAGTCTTTTTTTCCTGGCACAGTTAATTTGAGAGCAGGGACGTTTCCAACTCGGCTCTGTCCTTTGGAGCTGGCCTCGGTGCGTTTCCTTCTTTTGTTAGTCGACAGCGCCATCGTGTGGTTATTTTGATGAGCGCTGGCAGACGGTGCCAGGGAAAAAGCCAAGCTGTTTGCGGCTCCGGCCTCATTGGTGTAGGAGCAGCGCAGGGAAGAGCCCCGCTGGGCGTCCTGGCTCTTAGAGACGGAGAGAATGTGATCCTGTATGTAGCACAGAAGGAAGTGGAATTGTTTCATTGTGGGCTGTGCAGTTTATAAGCTGCAAATGAAAAGGCAATTGCAGCGCAGCCTCTTCTTTTCTGTGTGATCAGCTGCTCAACATGTAACTCGCACACACTGAACTGCATCCACCTCCCTGGAGATATAAAATGTGTATATCACTTTCCTCAAACTCTATGTATTACCTTGCACTCTAGCAGATCCCAAACCGCTTCAAAACGTCCAGCAGCTACTCAAAAAGAAAAAGTCCAACAAAAAGCTAGTGCTGGCCTTTAGAGTGCCTTTGCAGTCCGTAAAATAGACAAAATGCACTAGGGCTTTGAATGCTTCTTCCCAACTATATAAATTCTCTCCAAGTGGCAAAGTCCATCATTACAGCAAAATTTTTCAGCTGGAGTTCTGACTGAGAGATGTGCCAGGACAGAAGGCATTTGCTGACCTACCCTTTTTCCCTGTGTAACTTGGTATTTGCAGTACAATTATTTTCAGTGTCGCTGTGTCCAAGCAGCTAGAGATTACACAGATAGAAGTGTCAAGAGAGATGCTGCTAAAGTACGCCCTTCTTATAGCAGCATTTAAATGGCACACGACGCCTTGCTGCTTTTTCTTTCCCAGAGAGACCTGCTGTCAATTTTTTCACTCTGGCTTCTTGATCAAAAATGTCCACCTGAAATGTCTTACAGAAATAGGCTCCAGGTGTAAAAACCAGTACGGGGCTACATTTTCTGCGTGCTCCACATAAGTCACATCAAACTCACTCATCAAACTTCACTCTCTCCTTCCATTCTCCACCACTGCCTCTACCATTGTGTTCTCTGGATCTCAGAGTCTAAAGGCAGGCGCAATAGTTTCCACTGAGGGGTTGGAAGAGGTGTACAAGCAGCACAAATAGCTTCTGCGCTGCGCAGGCCATTTCTCTGCATTTTAGAGCCTAAGGGAAAGCGCTAGTGTTCCTGCGGAGAGCTGCAACAGCTGCAGAATATGTGTTGTCTTGGCACATGTTTGCAATCCACCATGATGGATCCTTAGTGAAACCAAACTGTGGTTCTGCTTCAAACATCTCACCCTGCTTGGCCACAAAGCTTTCGCTGACATGTCCCATTGCCTTTTTATTGCTGCGTTTCATTTTCAGAGTTTGTACGGAATCATTGCACTTTGCTTCTAAGCTGAACGTCAATACTGCTGGAGTCTCATATGTCCATTTTCTTCTCACACAAAAAAACTGCTTCCTTTAAAACATGCTGATGCGACCTGCTTTCTTGCTCAGCTGTAATTTTAGGGGTGTTCTCTGTCCCGCTTACAGTCTGAATCTAAACTAAGAAGTTTATGGGACACAGATGTGCCAAGACAAATAGTTTGCTTGGACCTTGCCACGTGTATTCAAAAGCATCCTTTCACTCCACCATCAAGTCACTGCTTTCTTCTGCTTTACATCCTGCAAACTTCACACACACATACATACATACATACTGGAATGAGGCACTTTTTTTCTCAGCTACACTCACCTATCCCCCACGCTAACTTCTTTACCGCTTTTCTCTTGGCCTTGCTATGCATACTTTTCCTCTTAAGACACCCATTGTCTGGCCTACCCCTTCCCTACATTGCCTTGCCTTTCCTTTCCTATCCAACCTTGCATTTCTTTGTCATTCCTGGCCATTGTTTTCCTCTTCCTTCCTGACCCATCCATGTCTTTCCCTTGCCCTTCCTACCAGTCCAGTGCCTTGCACCACCCATCCCCCTTGCCACTTTGTCCAGTTTCCCTTCCCCTTTGTCCAGCTCCAATCTTTCATTTCCTTCTCCTTCTAGGACTCTCATTGCCTTGCTTGCCTCTCCTTTGTCTTGCCTGGCAAAGCCACCACTTTTCTTGGCGTTACCTTTGAACCTCTCCTCTCCTTTGCCTTGCATTCCCTTGCTCACTCGTCCCCCACCTGGAATTCAATACCCCTCTTTTTGCGGAATTTCTTCATCTTGCCTCGCCCTGCCTGCTTCTCCTAGGACTCTCAAGGCTTTCACGTACCTCCAGCGTTTCAGGAGCATGTGAGAGGAAGCCCAAAAGAGGTCACGTGCAAGCACACCCATCTGTCCTGGCAGCTTGCTTCTGGCACCTATCCTTACATGTCTTGAATTTTGGACATAAAATTCACATTTCACCTTTGCGCTTCAGGACCAGAATGACAGTTCTTTTGTATACCAAGGAAAGCAGGTAATCCAAGTGTTTTAGGTGCAGATTAGAGATGGCCCATGTGAGATCAAGGCCAGACAGAGAAGTCTGTCCTAGCCCCTTTTGTGTACCAGCAGTCTTTGAATGTACCTCTCATTTGTCTTGCCTTGGTGACCCAAAAGTTTCCTTGCCTTGCCCTGCCTTGCCTCCCTAGCCTTGCACTCCCTCCAGTGCCTATGCCCACACTTGACCTGCCCACACTTGACTGCTTTCCTCCAGGGAAACCTAGCCTTGCCTAGGCCTTCCTGTTTCTGCCTGGCCTTCCTATGCCCATCCTTGCCTAGAAGTTCTGGGCCTTCTCTCACCTACCACTCCATTTGCTTGCCCCTCATGGCTCCAGCCTTGTCAGCTTCTCCCTTGACTTGCCTACAATTGCGCCTACACTTGGTTTGCATTGCAAAGAGCGGTAGGCAAGGCAAAGCAAAGCAAGGAAGGTCTTTCTAGGTCTTGCCAGGCAAGGCACACATAAGCAAACAAGCAAAACAAGAGTAGACTAGCCACAGCATCAAAGGCAAGGCAAGGCCAAGTGACTCTGAGTGCCTTTCCTTGGCAAGTAAAAGATATAGTGACAATGTAATAGGGCAGGCGTTAAAGGTACCATGAGGAGGTATAGTCCAGCAAGATATTTATGTCGTAGACCCTTCTGTGCAGGAGCCATTGTTGGACATAGTACAGGACATGGCATACAGCTTGGCTTGGTAAGTTCCTGAAGGAGAATGGCAATGCTTTCTCATGGGAAGGAAAGCACGTAGCCCCAGAGTTGGAGGTGCAGATAAGAAGCTGTGTCGCGCAGCTCAAGGACGACAGCAGCTTCTTGTGCCGGCATATTTGGAAGCACTCCCTCAATTTGTACAGTCATTGAGTCAGTATCCATCTTTGGAAGGCTGTCTGCCTCTAGTAAGAGTGTTCTGACACCATTGTATGGGATCAGTCACAGGATGTTTTGGATTTTGGAGGAGGGGATGCCATTTCCCTTGAAATGAGCTTCTTGTTCTTCTCTTTGGCAAAGAAATTAAGTTTGGATGGGCACTTTGGGTGGTCTCAGTGAATTTAAAGGTTTTTCCCAAGAGGTTTCCCTGTGGGTTAGAGATGTTGAACTGACAGTGGGAATCTAGACAGCAAGTTGTTGAGCTTTTTGTCCTTGTAGCTTTAGTGTGTGAGTAGTCCCTGTTGCCATGCTGCTTGGATCTTGACTCTGCGACTGAAAGCTTAGGAGCGTAGAGCTGAAAAGAAAAGTGCCAATAGCAGGGTGTGTGTTCATTGTTTGATGGGTGAAGTTGAAATTGTAGGCAGCAAAGAACTTTCTCTCTCAGCTGGCACATTTGGTGAGCGGATGTCTTTGAGTTTGTTACTGGACTCTGCGAGAGTGAAAATGTTTGTTAGGGCAGAGGATTTCGTGTCGCCCTTTGAGTGTGGTGCAAAAGTGTTTGCACACTTGGAGGGGGAAGATCAGCAAAGTCTTTTTTTCCTGGCACAGTTAATTTGAGAGCAGGGACGTTTCCAACTCGGCTCTGTCCTTTGGAGCTGGCCTCGGTGCGTTTCCTTCTTTTGTTAGTCGACAGCGCCATCGTGTGGTTATTTTGATGAGCGCTGGCAGACGGTGCCAGGGAAAAAGCCAAGCTGTTTGCGGCTCCGGCCTCATTGGTGTAGGAGCAGCGCAGGGAAGAGCCCCGCTGGGCGTCCTGGCTCTTAGAGACGGAGAGAATGTGATCCTGTATGTAGCACAGAAGGAAGTGGAATTGTTTCATTGTGGGCTGTGCAGTTTATAAGCTGCAAATGAAAAGGCAATTGCAGCGCAGCCTCTTCTTTTCTGTGTGATCAGCTGCTCAACATGTAACTCGCACACACTGAACTGCATCCACCTCCCTGGAGATATAAAATGTGTATATCACTTTCCTCAAACTCTATGTATTACCTTGCACTCTAGCAGATCCCAAACCGCTTCAAAACGTCCAGCAGCTACTCAAAAAGAAAAAGTCCAACAAAAAGCTAGTGCTGGCCTTTAGAGTGCCTTTGCAGTCCGTAAAATAGACAAAATGCACTAGGGCTTTGAATGCTTCTTCCCAACTATATAAATTCTCTCCAAGTGGCAAAGTCCATCATTACAGCAAAATTTTTCAGCTGGAGTTCTGACTGAGAGATGTGCCAGGACAGAAGGCATTTGCTGACCTACCCTTTTTCCCTGTGTAACTTGGTATTTGCAGTACAATTATTTTCAGTGTCGCTGTGTCCAAGCAGCTAGAGATTACACAGATAGAAGTGTCAAGAGAGATGCTGCTAAAGTACGCCCTTCTTATAGCAGCATTTAAATGGCACACGACGCCTTGCTGCTTTTTCTTTCCCAGAGAGACCTGCTGTCAATTTTTTCACTCTGGCTTCTTGATCAAAAATGTCCACCTGAAATGTCTTACAGAAATAGGCTCCAGGTGTAAAAACCAGTACGGGGCTACATTTTCTGCGTGCTCCACATAAGTCACATCAAACTCACTCATCAAACTTCACTCTCTCCTTCCATTCTCCACCACTGCCTCTACCATTGTGTTCTCTGGATCTCAGAGTCTAAAGGCAGGCGCAATAGTTTCCACTGAGGGGTTGGAAGAGGTGTACAAGCAGCACAAATAGCTTCTGCGCTGCGCAGGCCATTTCTCTGCATTTTAGAGCCTAAGGGAAAGCGCTAGTGTTCCTGCGGAGAGCTGCAACAGCTGCAGAATATGTGTTGTCTTGGCACATGTTTGCAATCCACCATGATGGATCCTTAGTGAAACCAAACTGTGGTTCTGCTTCAAACATCTCACCCTGCTTGGCCACAAAGCTTTCGCTGACATGTCCCATTGCCTTTTTATTGCTGCGTTTCATTTTCAGAGTTTGTACGGAATCATTGCACTTTGCTTCTAAGCTGAACGTCAATACTGCTGGAGTCTCATATGTCCATTTTCTTCTCACACAAAAAAACTGCTTCCTTTAAAACATGCTGATGCGACCTGCTTTCTTGCTCAGCTGTAATTTTAGGGGTGTTCTCTGTCCCGCTTACAGTCTGAATCTAAACTAAGAAGTTTATGGGACACAGATGTGCCAAGACAAATAGTTTGCTTGGACCTTGCCACGTGTATTCAAAAGCATCCTTTCACTCCACCATCAAGTCACTGCTTTCTTCTGCTTTACATCCTGCAAACTTCACACACACATACATACATACATACTGGAATGAGGCACTTTTTTTCTCAGCTACACTCACCTATCCCCCACGCTAACTTCTTTACCGCTTTTCTCTTGGCCTTGCTATGCATACTTTTCCTCTTAAGACACCCATTGTCTGGCCTACCCCTTCCCTACATTGCCTTGCCTTTCCTTTCCTATCCAACCTTGCATTTCTTTGTCATTCCTGGCCATTGTTTTCCTCTTCCTTCCTGACCCATCCATGTCTTTCCCTTGCCCTTCCTACCAGTCCAGTGCCTTGCACCACCCATCCCCCTTGCCACTTTGTCCAGTTTCCCTTCCCCTTTGTCCAGCTCCAATCTTTCATTTCCTTCTCCTTCTAGGACTCTCATTGCCTTGCTTGCCTCTCCTTTGTCTTGCCTGGCAAAGCCACCACTTTTCTTGGCGTTACCTTTGAACCTCTCCTCTCCTTTGCCTTGCATTCCCTTGCTCACTCGTCCCCCACCTGGAATTCAATACCCCTCTTTTTGCGGAATTTCTTCATCTTGCCTCGCCCTGCCTGCTTCTCCTAGGACTCTCAAGGCTTTCACGTACCTCCAGCGTTTCAGGAGCATGTGAGAGGAAGCCCAAAAGAGGTCACGTGCAAGCACACCCATCTGTCCTGGCAGCTTGCTTCTGGCACCTATCCTTACATGTCTTGAATTTTGGACATAAAATTCACATTTCACCTTTGCGCTTCAGGACCAGAATGACAGTTCTTTTGTATACCAAGGAAAGCAGGTAATCCAAGTGTTTTAGGTGCAGATTAGAGATGGCCCATGTGAGATCAAGGCCAGACAGAGAAGTCTGTCCTAGCCCCTTTTGTGTACCAGCAGTCTTTGAATGTACCTCTCATTTGTCTTGCCTTGGTGACCCCAAAGTTTCCTTGCCTTGCCCTGCCTTGCCTCCCTAGCCTTGCACTCCCTCCAGTGCCTACGCCCACACTTGACCTGCCTACTGCTTTCCTCCAGGGAAACCTAGCCTTGCCTAACCCCTCCTGTTTCTGCCTGGCCTTCCTATGACCATCCTTGCCTAGAAGTTCTGGGCCTTCTCTCACCTACCACTCCATTTGCTTGCCCCTCATGGCTCCAGCCTTGTCAGCTTCTCCCTTGACTTGCCTACAATTGCGCCTACACTTGGTTTGCATTGCAAAGAGCGGTAGGCAAGGCAAAGCAAAGCAAGGAAGGTCTTTCTAGGTCTTGCCAGGCAAGGCACACATAAGCAAACAAGCAAAACAAGAGTAGACTAGCCACAGCATCAAAGGCAAGGCAAGGCCAAGTGACTCTGAGTGCCTTTCCTTGGCAAGTAAAAGATATAGTGACAATGTAATAGGGCAGGCGTTAAAGGTACCATGAGGAGGTATAGTCCAGCAAGATATTTATGTCGTAGACCCTTCTGTGCAGGAGCCATTGTTGGACATAGTACAGGACATGGCATACAGCTTGGCTTGGTAAGTTCCTGAAGGAGAATGGCAATGCTTTCTCATGGGAAGGAAAGCACGTAGCCCCAGAGTTGGAGGTGCAGATAAGAAGCTGTGTCGCGCAGCTCAAGGACGACAGCAGCTTCTTGTGCCGGCATATTTGGAAGCACTCCCTCAATTTGTACAGTCATTGAGTCAGTATCCATCTTTGGAAGGCTGTCTGCCTCTAGTAAGAGTGTTCTGACACCATTGTATGGGATCAGTCACAGGATGTTTTGGATTTTGGAGGAGGGGATGCCATTTCTCTTGAAATGAGCTTCTTGTTCTTCTCTTTGGCAAAGAAATTAAGTTTGGATGGGCACTTTGGGTGGTCTCAGTGAATTTAAAGGTTTTTCCCAAGAGGTTTCCCTGTGGGTTAGAGATGTTGAACTGACAGTGGGAATCTAGACAGCAAGTTGTTGAGCTTTTTGTCCTTGTAGCTTTAGTGTGTGAGTAGTCCCTGTTGCCATGCTGCTTGGATCTTGACTCTGAGACTGAAAGCTTAGGAGCGTAGAGCTGAAAAGAAAAGTGCCAATAGCAGGGTGTGTGTTCATTGTTTGATGGGTGAAGTTGAAATTGTAGGCAGCAAAGAACTTTCTCTCTCAGCTGGCACATTTGGTGAGAGGATGTCTTTGAGTTTGTTACTGGAGTCTGCGAGAGTGAAAATGTTTGTTAGGGCAGAGGATTTCGTGTCGCCCTTTGAGTGTGGTGCAAAAGTGTTTGCACACTTGGAGGGGGAAGATCAGCAAAGTCTTTTTTTCCTGGCACAGTTAATTTGAGAGCAGGGACGTTTCCAACTCGGCTCTGTCCTTTGGAGCTGGCCTCGGTGCGTTTCCTTCTTTTGTTAGTCGACAGCGCCATCGTGTGGTTATTTTGATGAGCGCTGGCAGACGGTGCCAGGGAAAAAGCCAAGCTGTTTGCGGCTCCGGCCTCATTGGTGTAGGAGCAGCGCAGGGAAGAGCCCCGCTGGGCGTCCTGGCTCTTAGAGACGGAGAGAATGTGATCCTGTATGTAGCACAGAAGGAAGTGGAATTGTTTCATTGTGGGCTGTGCAGTTTATAAGCTGCAAATGAAAAGGCAATTGCAGCGCAGCCTCTTCTTTTCTGTGTGATCCGCTGCTCAACATGTAACTCGCACACACTGAACTGCATCCACCTCCCTGGAGATATAAAATGTGTATATCACTTTCCTCAAACTCTATGTATTACCTTGCACTCTAGCAGATCCCAAACCGCTTCAAAACGTCCAGCAGCTACTCAAAAAGAAAAAGTCCAACAAAAAGCTAGTGCTGGCCTTTAGAGTGCCCTTGCAGTCCGTAAAATAGACGAAATGCACTAGGGCTTTGAATGCTTCTTCCCAACTATATAAATTCTCTCCAAGTGGCAAAGTCCATCATTACAGCAAAATTTTTCAGCTGGAGTTCTGACTGAGAGATGTGCCAGGACAGAAGGCATTTGCTGACCTACCCTTTTTCCCTGTGTAACTTGGTATTTGCAGTACAATTATTTTCAGTGTCGCTGTGTCCAAGCAGCTAGAGATTACACAGATAGAAGTGTCAAGAGAGATGCTGCTAAAGTACGCCCTTCTTATAGCAGCATTTAAATGGCACACGACGCCTTGCTGCTTTTTCTTTCCCAGAGAGACCTGCTGTCAATTTTTTCACTCTGGCTTCTTGATCAAAAATGTCCACCTGAAATGTCTTACAGAAATAGGCTCCAGGTGTAAAAACCAGTACGGGGCTACATTTTCTGCGTGCTCCACATAAGTCACATCAAACTCACTCATCAAACTTCACTCTCTCCTTCCATTCTCCACCACTGCCTCTACCATTGTGTTCTCTGGATCTCAGAGTCTAAAGGCAGGCGCAATAGTTTCCACTGAGGGGTTGGAAGAGGTGTACAAGCAGCACAAATAGCTTCTGCGCTGCGCAGGCCATTTCTCTGCATTTTAGAGTCTAAGGGAAAGCGCTAGTGTTCCTGCGGAGAGCTGCAACAGCTGCAGAATATGTGTTGTCTTGGCACATGTTTGCAATCCACCATGATGGATCCTTAGTGAAGCCAAACTGTGGTTCTGCTTCAAACATCTCACCCTGCTTGGCCACAAAGCTTTCGCTGACATGTCCCATTGCCTTTTTATTGCTGCGTTTCATTTTCAGAGTTTGTACGGAATCATTGCACTTTGCTTCTAAGCTGAACGTCAATACTGCTGGAGTCTCATATGTCCATTTTCTTCTCACACAAAAAAACTGCTTCCTTTAAAACATGCTGATGCGACCTGCTTTCTTGCTCAGCTGTAATTTTAGGGGTGTTCTCTGTCCCGCTTACAGTCTGAATCTAAACTAAGAAGTTTATGGGACACAGATGTGCCAAGACAAATAGTTTGCTTGGACCTTGCCACGTGTATTCAAAAGCATCCTTTCACTCCACCATCAAGTCACTGCTTTCTTCTGCTTTACATCCTGCAAACTTCACACACACATACATACATACATACTGGAATGAGGCACTTTTTTTCTCAGCTACACTCACCTATCCCCCACGCTAACTTCTTTACCGCTTTTCTCTTGGCCTTGCTATGCATACTTTTCCTCTTAAGACACCCATTGTCTGGCCTACCCCTTCCCTACATTGCCTTGCCTTTCCTTTCCTATCCAACCTTGCATTTCTTTGTCATTCCTGGCCATTGTTTTCCTCTTCCTTCCTGACCCATCCATGTCTTTCCCTTGCCCTTCCTACCAGTCCAGTGCCTTGCACCACCCATCCCCCTTGCCACTTTGTCCAGTTTCCCTTCTCCTTTGTCCAGCTCCAATCTTTTATTTCCTTCTCCTTCTAGGACTCTCATTGCCTTGCTTGCCTCTCTTTTGTCTTGCCTGGCAAAGCCACCACTTTTCTTGGCGTTACCTTTGAACCTCTCCTCTCCCTTGCCTTGCATTCCCTTGCTCACTCGTCCCCCACCTGGAATTCAATACCCCTCTTTTTGCGGCATTTCTTCATCTTGCCTTGCCCTGCCTGCTTCTCCTAGGACTCTCAAGGCTTTCACGTACCTCCAGCGTTTCAGGAGCATGTGAGAGGAAGCCCAAGAGAGGTCACGTGCAAGCACACCCATCTGTCCTGGCAGCTTGCTTCTGGCACCTATCCTTACATGTCTTGAATTTTGGACATAAAATTCACATTTCACCTTTGCGCTTCAGGACCAGAATGACAGTTCTTTTGTATACCAAGGAAAGCAGGTAATCCAAGTGGTTTAGGTGCAGATTAGAGATGGCCCATGTGAGATCAAGGCCAGCCAGAGAAGTCTGTCCTAGCCCCTTTTGTGTACCAGCAGTTTTTGAATGTACCTCTCATTTGTCTTGCCTTGGTGACCCCAAAGTTTCCTTGCCTTAACCTGCCTTGCCTCCCTAGCCTTGCACTCCCTCCAGTGCCTATGCCCACACTTGACCTGCCTACTGCTTTCCTCCAGGGAAACCTAGCCTTGCCTAGGCCTTCCTGTTTCTGCCTGGCCTTCCTATGCCCATCCTTGCCTAGAAGTTCTGGGCCTTCTCTCACCTACCACTCCATTTGCTTGCCCCTCATGGCTCCAGCCTTGTCAGCTTCTCCCTTGACTTGCCTACAATTGCGCCTACACTTGGTTTGCATTGCAAAGAGCGGTAGGCAAGGCAAAGCAAAGCAAGGAAGGTCTTTCTAGGTCTTGCCAGGCAAGGCACACATAAGCAAGCAAGCAAAACAAGAGTAGACTAGCTACAGCATCAAAGGCAAGGCAAGGCCAAGTGACTCTGAGTGCCTTTCCTTGGCAAGAAAAAGATATAGTGACAATGTAATAGGGCAGGCGTTAAAGGAACCATGAAGAGGTATAGTCCAGCAAGATATTTATGTCGTAGACCCTTCTGTGCAGGAGCCATTGTTGGACATAGTACAGGACATGGCATACAGTTTGGCTTGGTAAGTTCCTGAAGGAGAATGGCAATGCTTTCTCATGGGAAGGAAAGCACGTAGCCCCAGAGTTGGAGGTGCAGATAAGAAGCTGTGTCGCGCAGCTCAAGGACGACAGCAGCTTCTTGTGCCGGCATATTTGGAAGCACTCCCTCAATTTGTACAGTCATTGAGTCAGTATCCATCTTTGGAAGGCTGTCTGCCTCTAGTAAGAGTGTTCTGACACCATTGTATGGGATCAGTCACTGGATGTTTTGGATTTTGGAGGAGGGGATGCCATTTCTCTTGAAATGAGCTTCTTGTTCTTCTCTTTGGCAAAGAATATAGGTTTGGATGGGCACTTTGGGTGGTCTCAGTGAATTTAAAGGTTTTTCCCAAGAGGTTTCCCTGTGGGTTAGAGCTGTTGAACTGACAGTGGGTATCTAGACAGCAAGTTGTTGAGCTTTTTGTCCTTGTAGCTTTAGTGTGTGAGTAGTCCCTGTTGCCATGCTGCTTGGATCTTGACTCTGAGACTGAAAGCTTAGGAGCGTAGAGCTGAAAAGAAAAGTGCCAATAGCAGGGTGTGTGTTCATTGTTTGATGGGTGAAGTTGAAATTGTAGGCAGCAAAGAACTTTCTCTCTCAGCTGGCACATTTGGTGAGCGGATGTCTTTGAGTTTGTTACTGGACTCTGCGAGAGTGAAAATGTTTGTTAGGGCAGAGGATTTCGTGTTGCCCTTTGAGTGTGGTGCAAAAGTGTTTGCACAGTTGGAGGGGGAAGATCAGCAAAGTCTTTTTTTCCTGGCACAGTTAATTTGAGAGCAGGGACGTTTCCAACTCGGCTCTGTCCTTTGGAGCTGGCCTCGGTGCGTTTCCTTCTTTTGTTAGTCGACAGCGCCATCGTGTGGTTATTTTGATGAGCGCTGGCAGACGGTGCCAGGGAAAAAGCCAAGCTGTTTGCGGCTCCGGCCTCATTGGTGTAGGAGCAGCGCAGGGAAGAGCTCCGCTGGGGGTCCTGGCTCTTAGAGACTCAGAGAATGTGATCCTGTATGTAGCACAGAAGGAAGTGGAATTGTTTCATTGTGGGCTGTGCAGTTTATAAGCTGCAAATGAAAAGGCAATTGCAGCGCAGCCTCTTCTTTTCTGTGTGATCCGCTGCTCAACATGTAACTCGCACACACTGAACTGCATCCACCTCCCTGGAGATATAAAATGTGTATATCACTTTCCTCAAACTCTATGTATTACCTTGCACTCTAGCAGATCCCAAACCGCTTCAAAACGTCCAGCAGCTACTCAAAAAGAAAAAGTCCAACAAAAAGCTAGTGCTGGCCTTTAGAGTGCCCTTGCAGTCCGTAAAATAGACGAAATGCACTAGGGCTTTGAATGCTTCTTCCCAACTATATAAATTCTCTCCAAGTGGCAAAGTCCATCATTACAGCAAAATTTTTCAGCTGGAGTTCTGACTGAGAGATGTGCCAGGACAGAAGGCATTTGCTGACCTACCCTTTTTCCCTGTGTAACTTGGTATTTGCAGTACAATTATTTTCAGTGTCGCTGTGTCCAAGCAGCTAGAGATTACACAGATAGAAGTGTCAAGAGAGATGCTGCTAAAGTACGCCCTTCTTATAGCAGCATTTAAATGGCACACGACGCCTTGCTGCTTTTTCTTTCCCAGAGAGACCTGCTGTCAATTTTTTCACTCTGGCTTCTTGATCAAAAATGTCCACCTGAAATGTCTTACAGAAATAGGCTCCAGGTGTAAAAACCAGTACGGGGCTACATTTTCTGCGTGCTCCACATAAGTCACATCAAACTCACTCATCAAACTTCACTCTCTCCTTCCATTCTCCACCACTGCCTCTACCATTGTGTTCTCTGGATCTCAGAGTCTAAAGGCAGGCGCAATAGTTTCCACTGAGGGGTTGGAAGAGGTGTACAAGCAGCACAAATAGCTTCTGCGCTGCGCAGGCCATTTCTCTGCATTTTAGAGTCTAAGGGAAAGCGCTAGTGTTCCTGCGGAGAGCTGCAACAGCTGCAGAATATGTGTTGTCTTGGCACATGTTTGCAATCCACCATGATGGATCCTTAGTGAAGCCAAACTGTGGTTCTGCTTCAAACATCTCACCCTGCTTGGCCACAAAGCTTTCGCTGACATGTCCCATTGCCTTTTTATTGCTGCGTTTCATTTTCAGAGTTTGTACGGAATCATTGCACTTTGCTTCTAAGCTGAACGTCAATACTGCTGGAGTCTCATATGTCCATTTTCTTCTCACACAAAAAAACTGCTTCCTTTAAAACATGCTGATGCGACCTGCTTTCTTGCTCAGCTGTAATTTTAGGGGTGTTCTCTGTCCCGCTTACAGTCTGAATCTAAACTAAGAAGTTTATGGGACACAGATGTGCCAAGACAAATAGTTTGCTTGGACCTTGCCACGTGTATTCAAAAGCATCCTTTCACTCCACCATCAAGTCACTGCTTTCTTCTGCTTTACATCCTGCAAACTTCACACACACATACATACATACATACTGGAATGAGGCACTTTTTTTCTCAGCTACACTCACCTATCCCCCACGCTAACTTCTTTACCGCTTTTCTCTTGGCCTTGCTATGCATACTTTTCCTCTTAAGACACCCATTGTCTGGCCTACCCCTTCCCTACATTGCCTTGCCTTTCCTTTCCTATCCAACCTTGCATTTCTTTGTCATTCCTGGCCATTGTTTTCCTCTTCCTTCCTGACCCATCCATGTCTTTCCCTTGCCCTTCCTACCAGTCCAGTGCCTTGCACCACCCATCCCCCTTGCCACTTTGTCCAGTTTCCCTTCTCCTTTGTCCAGCTCCAATCTTTTATTTCCTTCTCCTTCTAGGACTCTCATTGCCTTGCTTGCCTCTCTTTTGTCTTGCCTGGCAAAGCCACCACTTTTCTTGGCGTTACCTTTGAACCTCTCCTCTCCCTTGCCTTGCATTCCCTTGCTCACTCGTCCCCCACCTGGAATTCAATACCCCTCTTTTTGCGGCATTTCTTCATCTTGCCTTGCCCTGCCTGCTTCTCCTAGGACTCTCAAGGCTTTCACGTACCTCCAGCGTTTCAGGAACATGTGAGAGGAAGCCCAAAAGAGGTCACGTGCAAGCACACCCATCTGTCCTGGCAGCTTGCTTCTGGCACCTATCCTTACATGTCTTGAATTTTGGACATAAAATTCACATTTCACCTTTGCGCTTCAGGACCAGAATGACAGTTCTTTTGTATACCAAGGAAAGCAGGTAATCCAAGTGGTTTAGGTGCAGATTAGAGATGGCCCATGTGAGATCAAGGCCAGCCAGAGAAGTCTGTCCTAGCCCCTTTTGTGTACCAGCAGTTTTTGAATGTACCTCTCATTTGTCTTGCCTTGGTGACCCCAAAGTTTCCTTGCCTTAACCTGCCTTGCCTCCCTAGCCTTGCACTCCCTCCAGTGCCTATGCCCACACTTGACCTGCCTACTGCTTTCCTCCAGGGAAACCTAGCCTTGCCTAGGCCTTCCTGTTTCTGCCTGGCCTTCCTATGCCCATCCTTGCCTAGAAGTTCTGGGCCTTCTCTCACCTACCACTCCATTTGCTTGCCCCTCATGGCTCCAGCCTTGTCAGCTTCTCCCTTGACTTGCCTACAATTGCGCCTACACTTGGTTTGCATTGCAAAGAGCGGTAGGCAAGGCAAAGCAAAGCAAGGAAGGTCTTTCTAGGTCTTGCCAGGCAAGGCACACATAAGCAAGCAAGCAAAACAAGAGTAGACTAGCTACAGCATCAAAGGCAAGGCAAGGCCAAGTGACTCTGAGTGCCTTTCCTTGGCAAGAAAAAGATATAGTGACAATGTAATAGGGCAGGCGTTAAAGGAACCATGAAGAGGTATAGTCCAGCAAGATATTTATGTCGTAGACCCTTCTGTGCAGGAGCCATTGTTGGACATAGTACAGGACATGGCATACAGTTTGGCTTGGTAAGTTCCTGAAGGAGAATGGCAATGCTTTCTCATGGGAAGGAAAGCACGTAGCCCCAGAGTTGGAGGTGCAGATAAGAAGCTGTGTCGCGCAGCTCAAGGACGACAGCAGCTTCTTGTGCCGGCATATTTGGAAGCACTCCCTCAATTTGTACAGTCATTGAGTCAGTATCCATCTTTGGAAGGCTGTCTGCCTCTAGTAAGAGTGTTCTGACACCATTGTATGGGATCAGTCACTGGATGTTTTGGATTTTGGAGGAGGGGATGCCATTTCTCTTGAAATGAGCTTCTTGTTCTTCTCTTTGGCAAAGAATATAGGTTTGGATGGGCACTTTGGGTGGTCTCAGTGAATTTAAAGGTTTTTCCCAAGAGGTTTCCCTGTGGGTTAGAGCTGTTGAACTGACAGTGGGTATCTAGACAGCAAGTTGTTGAGCTTTTTGTCCTTGTAGCTTTAGTGTGTGAGTAGTCCCTGTTGCCATGCTGCTTGGATCTTGACTCTGAGACTGAAAGCTTAGGAGCGTAGAGCTGAAAAGAAAAGTGCCAATAGCAGGGTGTGTGTTCATTGTTTGATGGGTGAAGTTGAAATTGTAGGCAGCAAAGAACTTTCTCTCTCAGCTGGCACATTTGGTGAGCGGATGTCTTTGAGTTTGTTACTGGACTCTGCGAGAGTGAAAATGTTTGTTAGGGCAGAGGATTTCGTGTTGCCCTTTGAGTGTGGTGCAAAAGTGTTTGCACAGTTGGAGGGGGAAGATCAGCAAAGTCTTTTTTTCCTGGCACAGTTAATTTGAGAGCAGGGACGCTTCCAACTCGGCTCTGTCCTTTGGAGCTGGCCTCGGTGCGTTTCCTTCTTTTGTTAGTCCACAGCGCCATCGTGTGGTTATTTTGATGAGCGCTGGCAGACGGTGCCAGGGAAAAAGCCAAGCTGTTTGCGGCTCCGGCCTCATTGGTGTAGGAGCAGCGCAGGGAAGAGCTCCGCTGGGGGTCCTGGCTCTTAGAGACTGAGAGAATGTGATCCTGTATGTAGCACAGAAGGAAGTGGAATTGTTTCATTGTGGGCTGTGCAGTTTATAAGCTGCAAATGAAAAGGCAATTGCAGCGCAGCCTCTTCTTTTCTGTGTGATCAGCTGCTCAACATGTAACTCGCACACACTGAACTGCATCCACCTCCCTGGAGATATAAAATGTGTATATCACTTTCCTCAAACTCTATGTATTACCTTGCACTCTAGCAGATCCCAAACCGCTTCAAAACGTCCAGCAGCTACTCAAAAAGAAAAAGTCCAACAAAAAGCTAGTGCTGGCCTTTAGAGTGCCCTTGCAGTCCGTAAAATAGACGAAATGCACTAGGGCTTTGAATGCTTCTTCCCAACTATATAAATTCTCTCCAAGTGGCAAAGTCCATCATTACAGCAAAATTTTTCAGCTGGAGTTCTGACTGAGAGATGTGCCAAGACAGAAGGCATTTGCTGACCTACCTTTTTTCCCTGTGTAACTTGGTATTTGCAGTACAATTATTTTCAGTGTCGCTGTGTCCAAGCAGCTAGAGATTACACAGATAGAAGTGTCAAGAGAGATGCTGCTAAAGTACGCCCTTCTTATAGCAGCATTTAAATGGCACACGACGCCTTGCTGCTTTTTCTTTCCCAGAGAGACCTGCTGTCAATTTTTTCACTCTGGCTTCTTGATCAAAAATGTCCACCTGAAATGTCTTACAGAAATAGGCTCCAGGTGTAAAAACCAGTACAGGGCTACATTTTCTGCGTGCTCCACATAAGTCACATCAAACTCACTCATCAAACTTCACTCTCTCCTTCCATTCTCCACCACTGCCTCTACCATTGTGTTCTCTGGATCTCAGAGTCTAAAGGCAGGCGCAATAGTTTCCACTGAGGGGTTGGAAGAGGTGTACAAGCAGCACAAATAGCTTCTGCGCTGCGCAGGCCATTTCTCTGCATTTTAGAGTCTAAGGGAAAGCGCTAGTGTTCCTGCGGAGAGCTGCAACAGCTGCAGAATATGTGTTGTCTTGGCACATGTTTGCAATCCACCATGATGGATCCTTAGTGAAACCAAACTGTGGTTCTGCTTCAAACATCTCACCCTGCTTGGCCACAAAGCTTTCGCTGACATGTCCCATTGCCTTTTTATTGCTGCGTTTCATTTTCAGAGTTTGTACGGAATCATTGCACTTTGCTTCTAAGCTGAACGTCAATACTGCTGGAGTCTCATATGTCCATTTTCTTCTCACACAAAAAAACTGCTTCCTTTAAAACATGCTGATGCGACCTGCTTTCTTGCTCAGCTGTAATTTTAGGGGTGTTCTCTGTCCCGCTTACAGTCTGAATCTAAACTAAGAAGTTTATGGGACACAGATGTGCCAAGACAAATAGTTTGCTTGGACCTTGCCACGTGTATTCAAAAGCATCCTTTCACTCCACCATCAAGTCACTGCTTTCTTCTGCTTTACATCCTGCAAACTTCACACACACATACATACATACATACTGGAATGAGGCACTTTCTTTCTTTCTCAGCTACACTCACCTATCCCCCACGCTAACTTCTTTACCGCTTTTCTCTTGGCCTTGCTATGCATACTTTTCCTCTTAAGACACCCATTGTCTGGCCTACCCCTTCCCTACATTGCCTTGCCTTTCCTTTCCTATCCAACCTTGCATTTCTTTGTCATTCCTGGCCATTGATTTCCTCTTCCTTCCTGACCCATCCATGTCTTTCCCTTGCCCTTCCTACCAGTCCAGTGCCTTGCACCACCCATCCCCCTTGCCACTTTGTCCAGTTTCCCTTCCCCTTTGTCCAGCTCCAATCTTTCATTTCCTTCTCCTTCTAGGACTCTCATTGCCTTGCTTGCCTCTCCTTTGTCTTGCCTGGCAAAGCCACCACTTTTCTTGGCGTTACCTTTGAACCTCTCCTCTCCCTTGCCTTGCATTCCCTTGCTCACTCGTCCCCCACCTGGAATTCAATACCCCTCTTTTTGCGGCATTTCTTCATCTTGCCTTGCCCTGCCTGCTTCTCCTAGGACTCTCAAGGCTTTCACGTACCTCCAGCGTTTCAGGAGCATGTGAGAGGAAGCCCAAGAGAGGTCACGTGCAAGCACACCCATCTGTCCTGGCAGCTTGCTTCTGGCACCTATCCTTACATGTCTTGAATTTTGGACATAAAATTCACATTTCACCTTTGCGCTTCAGGACCAGAATGACAGTTCTTTTGTATACCAAGGAAAGCAGGTAATCCAAGTGTATTAGGTGCAGATTAGAGATGGCCCATGTGAGATCAAGGCCAGCCAGAGAAGTCTGTCCTAGCCCCTTTTGTGTACCAGCAGTCTTTGAATGTACCTCTCATTTGTCTTGCCTTGGTGACCCAAAAGTTTCCTTGCCTTGCCCTGCCTTGCCTCCCTAGCCTTGCACTCCCTCCAGTGCCTATGCCCACACTTGACCTGCCTACTGCTTTCCTCCAGGGAAACCTAGCCTTGCCTAGGCCTTCCTGTTTCTGCCTGGCCTTCCTATGCCCATCCTTGCCTAGAAGTTCTGGGCCTTCTCTCACCTACCACTCCATTTGCTTGCCCCTCATGGCTCCAGCCTTGTCAGCTTCTCCCTTGACTTGCCTACAATTGCGCCTACACTTGGTTTGCATTGCAAAGAGCGGTAGGCAAGGCAAAGCAAAGCAAGGAAGGTCTTTCTAGGTCTTGCCAGGCAAGGCACACATAAGCAAGCAAGCAAAACAAGAGTAGACTAGCCACAGCATCAAAGGCAAGGCAAGGCCAAGTGACTCTGAGTGCCTTTCCTTGGCAAGAAAAAGATATAGTGACAATGTAATAGGGCAGGCGTTAAAGGAACCATGAAGAGGTATAGTCCAGCAAGATATTTATGTCGTAGACCCTTCTGTGCAGGAGCCATTGTTGGACATAGTACAGGACATGGCATACAGTTTGGCTTGGTAAGTTCCTGAAGGAGAATGGCAATGCTTTCTCATGGGAAGGAAAGCACGTAGCCCCAGAGTTGGAGGTGCAGATAAGAAGCTGTGTCGCGCAGCTCAAGGACGACAGCAGCTTCTTGTGCCGGCATATTTGGAAGCACTCCCTCAATTTGTACAGTCATTGAGTCAGTATCCATCTTTGGAAGGCTGTCTGCCTCTAGTAAGAGTGTTCTGACACCATTGTATGGGATCAGTCACTGGATGTTTTGGATTTTGGAGGAGGGGATGCCCTTTCTCTTGAAATGAGCTTCTTGTTCTTCTCTTTGGCAAAGAATATAGGTTTGGATGGGCACTTTGGGTGGTCTCAGTTAATTTAAAGGTTTTTCCCAAGAGGTTTCCCTGTGGGTTAGAGCTGTTGAACTGACAGTGGGTATCTAGACAGCAAGTTGTTGAGCTTTTTGTCCTTGTAGCTTTAGTGTGTGAGTAGTCCCTGTTGCCATGCTGCTTGGATCTTGACTCTGAGACTGAAAGCTTAGGAGCGTAGAGCTGAAAAGAAAAGTGCCAATAGCAGGGTGTGTGTTCATTGTTTGATGGGTGAAGTTGAAATTGTAGGCAGCAAAGAACTTTCTCTCTCAGCTGGCACATTTGGTGAGCGGATGTCTTTGAGTTTGTTACTGGACTCTGCGAGAGTGAAAATGTTTGTTAGGGCAGAGGATTTCGTGTTGCCCTTTGAGTGTGGTGCAAAAGTGTTTGCACAGTTGGAGGGGGAAGATCAGCAAAGTCTTTTTTTCCTGGCACAGTTAATTTGAGAGCAGGGACGTTTCCAACTCGGCTCTGTCCTTTGGAGCTGGCCTCGGTGCGTTTCCTTCTTTTGTTAGTCCACAGCGCCATCGTGTGGTTATTTTGATGAGCGCTGGCAGACGGTGCCAGGGAAAAAGCCAAGCTGTTTGCGGCTCCGGCCTCATTGGTGTAGGAGCAGCGCAGGGAAGAGCTCCGCTGGGGGTCCTGGCTCTTAGAGACTGAGAGAATGTGATCCTGTATGTAGCACAGAAGGAAGTGGAATTGTTTCATTGTGGGCTGTGCAGTTTATAAGCTGCAAATGAAAAGGCAATTGCAGCGCAGCCTCTTCTTTTCTGTGTGATCAGCTGCTCAACATGTAACTCGCACACACTGAACTGCATCCACCTCCCTGGAGATATAAAATGTGTATATCACTTTCCTCAAACTCTATGTATTACCTTGCACTCTAGCAGATCCCAAACCGCTTCAAAACGTCCAGCAGCTACTCAAAAAGAAAAAGTCCAACAAAAAGCTAGTGCTGGCCTTTAGAGTGCCCTTGCAGTCCGTAAAATAGACGAAATGCACTAGGGCTTTGAATGCTTCTTCCCAACTATATAAATTCTCTCCAAGTGGCAAAGTCCATCATTACAGCAAAATTTTTCAGCTGGAGTTCTGACTGAGAGATGTGCCAGGACAGAAGTCATTTGCTGACCTCCCCTTTTTCCCTGTGTAACTTGGTATTTGCAGTACAATTATTTTCAGTGTCGCTGTGTCCAAGCAGCTAGAGATTACACAGATAGAAGTGTCAAGAGAGATGCTGCTAAAGTACGCCCTTCTTATAGCAGCATTTAAATGGCACACGACGCCTTGCTGCTTTTTCTTTCCCAGAGAGACCTGCTGTCAATTTTTTCACTCTGGCTTCTTGATCAAAAATGTCCACCTGAAATGTCTTACAGAAATAGGCTCCAGGTGTAAAAACCAGTACGGGGCTACATTTTCTGCGTGCTCCACATAAGTCACATCAAACTCACTCATCAAACTTCACTCTCTCCTTCCATTCTCCACCACTGCCTCTACCATTGTGTTCTCTGGATCTCAGAGTCTAAAGGCAGGCGCAATAGTTTCCACTGAGGGGTTGGAAGAGGTGTACAAGCAGCACAAATAGCTTCTGCGCTGCGCAGGCCATTTCTCTGCATTTTAGAGTCTAAGGGAAAGCGCTAGTGTTCCTGCGGAGAGCTGCAACAGCTGCAGAATATGTGTTGTCTTGGCACATGTTTGCAATCCACCATGATGGATCCTTAGTGAAACCAAACTGTGGTTCTGCTTCAAACATCTCACCCTGCTTGGCCACAAAGCTTTCGCTGACATGTCCCATTGCCTTTTTATTGCCGCGTTTCATTTTCAGAGTTTGTACGGAATCATTGCACTTTGCTTCTAAGCTGAACGTCGATACTGCTGGAGTCTCATATGTCCATTTTCTTCTCACACAAAAAAACTGCTTCCTTTAAAACATGCTGATGCGACCTGCTTTCTTGCTCAGCTGTAATTTTAGGGGTGTTCTCTGTCCCGCTTCCAGTCTGAATCTAAACTAAGAAGTTTATGGGACACAGATGTGCCAAGACAAATAGTTTGCTTGGACCTTGCCACGTGTATTCAAAAGCATCCTTTCACTCCACCATCAAGTCACTGCTTTCTTCTGCTTTACATCCTGCAAACTTCACACACACATACATACATACATACTGGAATGAGGCACTTTCTTTCTTTCTCAGCTACACTCACCTATCCCCCACGCTAACTTCTTTACCGCTTTTCTCTTGGCCTTGCTATGCATACTTTTCCTCTTAAGACACCCATTGTCTGGCCTACCCCTTCCCTACATTGCCTTGCCTTTCCTTTCCTATCCAACCTTGCATTTCTTTGTCATTCCTGGCCATTGTTTTCCTCTTCCTTCCTGACCCATCCATGTCTTTCCCTTGCCCTTCCTACCAGTCCAGTGCCTTGCACCACCCATCCCCCTTGCCACTTTGTCCAGTTTCCCTTCCCCTTTGTCCAGCTCCAATCTTTCATTTCCTTCTCCTTCTAGGACTCTCATTGCCTTGCTTGCCTCTCCTTTGTCTTGCCTGGCAAAGCCACCACTTTTCTTGGCGTTACCTTTGAACCTCTCCTCTCCCTTGCCTTGCATTACCTTGCTCACTCGTCCCCCACCTGGAATTCAATACCCCTCTTTTTGCGGCATTTCTTCATCTTGCCTTGCCCTGCCTGCTTCTCCTAGGACTCTCAAGGCTTTCACGTACCTCCAGCGTTTCAGGAGCATGTGAGAGGAAGCCCAAAAGAGGTCACGTGCAAGCACACCCATCTGTCCTGGCAGCTTGCTTCTGGCACCTATCCTTACATGTCTTGAATTTTGGACATAAAATTCACATTTCACCTTTGCGCTTCAGGACCAGAATGACAGTTCTTTTGTATACCAAGGAAAGCAGGTAATCCAAGTTTTTTAGGTGCAGATTAGAGATGGCCCATGTGAGATCAAGGCCAGCCAGAGAAATCTGTCCTAGCCCTTTTTGTGTACCAGCAGTCTTTGAATGTACCTCTCATTTGTCTTGCCTTGGTGACCCAAAAGTTTCCTTGCCTTGCCCTGCCTTGCCTCCCTAGCCTTGCACTCCCTCCAGTGCCTACGCCCACACTTGACCTGCCCACACTTGACTGCTTTCCTCCAGGGAAACCTAGCCTTGCCTAGCCCCTCCTGTTTCTGCCTGGCCTTCCTATGCCCATCCTTGCCTAGAAGTTCTGGGCCTTCTCTCACCTACCACTCCATTTGCTTGCCCCTCATGGCTCCAGCCTTGTCAACTTCTCCCTTGACTTGCCTACAATTGCGCCTACACTTGGTTTGCATTGCAAAGAGCGGTAGGCAAGGCAAAGCAAAGCAAGGAAGGTCTTTCTAGGTCTTGCCAGGCAAGGCACACATAAGCAAGCAGGCAAAACAAGAGTAGACTAGCCACAGCATCAAAGGCAAGGCAAGGCCAAGTGACTCTGAGTGCCTTTCCTTGGCAAGTAAAAGATATAGTGACAATGTAATAGGGCAGGCGTTAAAGGTACCATGAGGAGGTATAGTCCAGCAAGATATTTATGTCGTAGACCCTTCTGTGCAGGAGCCATTGTTGGACATAGTACAGGACATGGCATACAGTTTGGCTTGGTAAGTTCCTGAAGGAGAATGGCAATGCTTTCTCATGGGAAGGAAAGCACGTAGCCCCAGAGTTGGAGGTGCAGATAAGAAGCTGTGTCGCGCAGCTCAAGGACGACAGCAGCTTCTTGTGCCGGCATATTTGGAAGCACTCCCTCAATTTGTACAGTCATTGAGTCAGTATCCATCTTTGGAAGTCTGTCTGCCTCTAGTAAGAGTGTTCTGACACCATTGTATGGGATCAGTCACTGGATGTTTTGGATTTTGGAGGAGGGGATGCCATTTCTCTTGAAATGAGCTTCTTGTTCTTCTCTTTGGCAAAGAAATTAAGTTTGGATGGGCACTTTGGGTGGTCTCAGTGAATGTAAAGGTTTTTCCCAAGAGGTTTCCCTGTGGGTTAGAGCTGTTGAACTGACAGTGGGAATCTAGACACCAAGTTGTTGAGCTTTTTGTCCTTGTAGCTTTAGTGTGTGAGTAGTCCCTGTTGCCCTGCTGCTTGGATCTTGACTCTGAGACTGAAAGCTTAGGAGCGTAGAGCTGAAAAGAAAAGTGCCAATAGCAGGGTGTGTGTTCATTGTTTGATGGGTGAAGTTGAAATTGTAGGCAGCAAAGAACTTTCTCTCTCAGCTGGCACATTTGGTGAGCGGATGTCTTTGAGTTTGTTACCGGACTCTGCGAGAGTGAAAATGTTTGTTAGGGCAGAGGATTTCGTGTTGCCCTTTGAGTGTGATGCAAAAGTGTTTGCACACTTGGAGGGGGAATATCAGCAAAGTCTTTTTTTCCTGGCACAGTTAATTTGAGAGCAGGGACGTTTCCAACTCGGCTCTGTCCTTTGGAGCTGGCCTCGGTGCGTTTCCTTCTTTTGTTAGTCGACAGCGCCATCGTGTGGTTATTTTGATGAGCGCTGGCAGACGGTGCCAGGGAAAAAGCCAAGCTGTTTGCGGCTCCGGCCTCATTGGTGTAGGAGCAGCGCAGGGAAGAGCTCCGCTGGGGGTCCTGGCTCTTAGAGACTGAGAGAATGTGATCCTGTATGTAGCACAGAAGGAAGTGGAATTGTTTCATTGTGGGCTGTGCAGTTTATAAGCTGCAAATGAAAAGGCAATTGCAGCGCAGCCTCTTCTTTTCTGTGTGATCAGCTGCTCAACATGTAACTCGCACACACTGAACTGCATCCACCTCCCTGGAGATATAAAATGTGTATATCACTTTCCTCAAACTCCATGTATTACCTTGCACTCTAGCAGATCCCAAACCGCTTCAAAACGTCCAGCAGCTACTCAAAAAGAAAAAGTCCAACAAAAAGCTAGTGCTGGCCTTTAGAGTGCCTTTGCAGTCCGTAAAATAGACGAAATGCACTAGGGCTTTGAATGCTTCTTCCCAACTATATAAATTCTCTCCAAGTGGCAAAGTCTATCATTACAGCAAAATTTTTCAGCTGGAGTTCTGACTGAGAGATGTGCCAGGACAGAAGGCATTTGCTGACCTACCCTTTTTCCCTGTGTAACTTGGAATTTGCAGTACAATTATTTTCAGTGTCGCTGTGTCCAAGCAGCTAGAGATTACACAGATAGAAGTGTCAAGAGAGATGCTGCTAAAGTACGCCCTTCTTATAGCAGCATTTAAATGGCACACGACGCCTTGCTGCTTTTTCTTTCCCAGAGAGACCTGCTGTCAATTTTTTCACTCTGGCTTCTTGATCATAAAATGTCCACCTGAAATGTCTTACAGAAATAGGCTCCAGGTGTAAAAACCAGTACGGGGCTACATTTTCTGCGTGCTCCACATAAGTCACATCAAACTCACTCATCAAACTTCACTCTCTCCTTCCATTCTCTACTGCCTCTACCATTGTGTTCTCTGGATCTCAGAGTCTAAAGGCAGGCGCAATAGTTTCCACTGAGCAGTTGGAAGAGGTGTACAAGCAGCACAAATAGCTTCTGCGCTGCGCAGGCCATTTCTCTGCATTTTAGAGCCTAAGGGAAAGCGCTAGTGTTCCTGCGGAGAGCTGCAACAGCTGCAGAATATGTGTTGTCTTGGCACATGTTTGCAATCCACCATGATGGATCCTTAGTGAAACCAAACTGTGGTTCTGCTTCAAACATCTCACCCTGCTTGGCCACAAAGCTTTCGCTGACATGTCCCATTGCCTTTTTATTGCTGCGTTTCATTTTCAGAGTTTGTACGGAATCATTGCACTTTGCTTCTAAGCTGAACGTCGATACTGCTGGAGTCTCATATGTCCATTTTCTTCTCACACAAAGAAACTGCTTCCTTTAAAACACGCTGATGCGACCTGCTTTCTTGCTCAGCTGTAATTTTAGGGGTGTTCTCTGTCCCGCTTCCAGTCTGAATCTAAACTAAGAAGTTTATGGGACACAGATGTGCCAAGACAAATAGTTTGCTTGGACCTTGCCACGTGTATTCAAAAGCATCCTTTCACTCCACCATCAAGTCACTGCTTTCTTCTGCTTTACATCCTGCAAACTTCACACACACATACATACATACATACTGGAATGAGGCACTTTTTTTCTCAGCTACACTCACCTATCCCCCACGCTAACTACTTTACCGCTTTTCTCTTGGCCTTGCTATGCATACTTTTCCTCTTAAGACACCCATTGTCTGGCCTACCCCTTCCCTACATTGCCTTGCCTTTCCTTTCCTATCCAACCTTGCATTTCTTTGTCATTCCTGGCCATTGATTTCCTCTTCCTTCCTGACCCATCCATGTCTTTCCCTTGCCCTTCCTACCAGTCCAGTGCCTTGCACCACCCATCCCCCTTGCCACTTTGTCCAGTTTCCCTTCCCCTTTGTCCAGCTCCAATCTTTCATTTCCTTCTCCTTCTAGGACTCTCATTGCCTTGCTTGCCTCTCCTTTGTCTTGCCTGGCAAAGCCACCACTTTTCTTGGCGTTACCTTTGAACCTCTCCTCTCCCTTGCCTTGCATTCCCTTGCTCACTCGTCCCCCACCTGGAATTCAATACCCCTCTTTTTGCGGCATTTCTTCATCTTGCCTTGCCCTGCCTGCTTCTCCTAGGACTCTCAAGGCTTTCACGTACCTCCAGCGTTTCAGGAGCATGTGAGAGGAAGCCCAAAAGAGGTCACGTGCAAGCACACCCATCTGTCCTGGCAGCTTGCTTCTGGCACCTATCCTTACATGTCTTGAATTTTGGACATAAAATTCACATTTCACCTTTGCGCTTCAGGACCAGAATGACAGTTCTTTTGTATACCAAGGAAAGCAGGTAATCCAAGTGTATTAGGTGCAGATTAGAGATGGCCCATGTGAGATCAAGGCCAGCCAGAGAAGTCTGTCCTAGCCCCTTTTGTGTACCAGCAGTCTTTGAATGTACCTCTCATTTGTCTTGCCTTGGTGACCCCAAAGTTTCCTTGCCTTGCCCTGCCTTGCCTCCCTAGCCTTGCACTCCCTCCAGTGCCTACGCCCACACTTGACCTGCCCACACTTGACTGCTTTCCTCCGGGGAAACCTAGCCTTGCCTAGGCCTTCCTGTTTCTGCCTGGCCTTCCTATGCCCATCCTTGCCTAGAAGTTCTGGGCCTTCTCTCACCTACCACTCCATTTGCTTGCCCCTCATGGCTCCAGCCTTGTCAGCTTCTCCCTTGACTTGCCTACAATTGCGCCTACACTTGGTTTGCATTGCAAAGAGCGGTAGGCAAGGCAAAGCAAAGCAAGGAAGGTCTTTCTAGGTCTTGCCAGGCAAGGCACACATAAGCAAGCAAGCAAAACAAGAGTAGACTAGCCACAGCATCAAAGGCAAGGCAAGGCCAAGTGACTCTGAGTGCCTTTCCTTGGCAAGTAAAAGATATAGTGACAATGTAATAGGGCAGGCGTTAAAGGTACCATGAGGAGGTATAGTCCAGCAAGATATTTATGTCGTAGACCCTTCTGTGCAGGAGCCATTGTTGGACATAGTACAGGACATGGCATACAGTTTGGCTTGGTAAGTTCCTGAAGGAGAATGGCAATGCTTTCTCATGGGAAGGAAAGCACGTAGCCCCAGAGTTGGAGGTGCAGATAAGAAGCTGTGTCGCGCAGCTCAAGGACGACAGCAGCTTCTTGTGCCGGCATATTTGGAAGCACTCCCTCAATTTGTACAGTCATTGAGCCAGTATCCATCTTTGGAAGGCTGTCTGCCTCTAGTAAGAGTGTTCTGACACCATTGTATGGGATCAGTCACTGGATGTTTTGGATTTTGGAGGAGGGGATGCCCTTTCTCTTGAAATGAGCTTCTTGTTCTTCTCTTTGGCAAAGAAATTAAGTTTGGATGGGCACTTTGGGTGGTCTCAGTGAATGTAAAGGTTTTTCCCAAGAGGTTTCCCTGTGGGTTAGAGCTGTTGAACTGACAGTGGGAATCTAGACACCAAGTTGTTGAGCTTTTTGTCCTTGTAGCTTTAGTGTGTGAGTAGTCCCTGTTGCCATGCTGCTTGGATCTTGACTCTGAGACTGAAAGCTTAGGAGCGTAGAGCAGAAAAGAAAAGTGCCAATAGCAGGGTGCGTGTTCATTGTTTGATGGATGAAGCTGAAATTGTAGTCAGCAAAGAACTTTCTCTCTCAGCTGGCACATTTGTTGAGCGGATGTCTTTGAGTTTGTTACCGGACTCTGCGAGAGTGAAAATGTTTGTTAGGGCAGAGGATTTCGTGTTGCCCTTTGAGTGTGATGCAAAAGTGTTTGCACACTTGGAGGGGGAATATCAGCAAAGTCTTTTTTTCCTGGCACAGTTAATTTGAGAGCAGGGACGTTTCCAACTCGGCTCTGTCCTTTGGAGCTGGCCTCGGTGCGTTTCCTTCTTTTGTTAGTCGACAGCGCCATCGTGTGGTTATTTTGATGAGCGCTGGCAGACGGTGCCAGGGAAAAAGCCAAGCTGTTTGCGGCTCCGGCCTCATTGGTGTAAAAGCAGCGCAGGGAAGAGCTCCGCTGGGGGTCCTGGCTCTTAGAGACTGAGAGAATGTGATCCTGTATGTAGCACAGAAGGAAGTGGAATTGTTTCATTGTGGGCTGTGCAGTTTATAAGCTGCAAATGAAAAGGCAATTGCAGCGCAGCCTCTTCTTTTCTGTGTGATCAGCTGCTCAACATGTAACTCGCACACACTGAACTGCATCCACCTCCCTGGAGATATAAAATGTGTATATCACTTTCCTCAAACTCTATGTATTACCTTGCACTCTAGCAGATCCCAAACCGCTTCAAAACGTCCAGCAGCTACTCAAAAAGAAAAAGTCCAACAAAAAGCTAGTGCTGGCCTTTAGAGTGCCTTTGCAGTCCGTAAAATAGACGAATTGCACTAGGGCTTTGAATGCTTCTTCCCAACTGTATAAATTCTCTCCAAATGGCAAAGTCCATCATTACAGCAAAATTTTTCAGCTGGAGTTCTGACTGAGAGATGTGCCAGGACAGAAGGCATTTGCTGACCTACCCTTTTTCCCTGTGTAACTTGGAATTTGCAGTACAATTATTTTCAGTGTCGCTGTGTCCAAGCAGCTAGAGATTACACAGATAGAAGTGTCAAGAGAGATGCTGCTAAAGTACGCCCTTCTTATAGCAGCATTTAAATGGCACACGACGCCTTGCTGCTTTTTCTTTCCTAGAGAGACCCGCTGTCAATTTTTTCACTCTGGCTTCTTGATCAAAAATGTCCACCTGAAATGTCTTACAGAAATAGGCTCCAGGTGTAAAAACCAGTACGGGGCTACATTTTCTGCGTGCTCCACATAAGTCACATCAAACTCACTCATCAAACTTCACTCTCTCCTTCCATTCTCCACTGCCTCTACCATTGTGTTCTCTGGATCTCAGAGTCTAAAGGCAGGCGTAATAGTTTCCACTGAGCAGTTGGAAGAGGTGTACAAGCAGCACAAATAGCTTCTGCGCTGCGCAGGCCATTTCTCTGCATTTTAGTGTCTAAGGGAAAGCGCTAGTGTTCCTGCGGAGAGCTGCAACAGCTGCAGAATATGTGTTGTCTTGGCACATGTTTGCAATCCACCATGATGGATCCTTAGTGAAACCAAACTGTGGTTCTGCTTCAAACATCTCACCCTGCTTGGCCACAAAGCTTTCGCTGACATGTCCCATTGCCTTTTTATTGCTGCGTTTCATTTTCAGAGTTTGTACGGAATCATTGCACTTTGCTTCTAAGCTGAACGTCGATACTGCTGGAGTCTCATATGTCCATTTTCTTCTCACACAAAAAAACTGCTTCCTTTAAAACATGCTGATGCGACCTGCTTTCTTGCTCAGCTGTAATTTTAGGGGTGTTCTCTGTCCCGCTTACAGTCTGAATCTAAACTAAGAAGTTTATGGGACACAGATGTGCCAAGACAAATAGTTTGCTTGGACCTTGCCACGTGTATTCAAAAGCATCCTTTCACTCCACCATCAAGTCACTGCTTTCTTCTGCTTTACATCCTGCAAACTTCACACACACATACATACATACAAACTGGAATGAGGCACTTTCTTTTTTTCTCAGCTACACTCACCTATCCCCCACGCTAACTACTTTACCGCTTTTCTCTTGGCCTTGCTATGCATACTTTTCCTCTTAAGACACCCATTGTCTGGCCTACCCCTTCCCTACATTGCCTTGCCTTTCCTTTCCTATCCAACCTTGCATTTCTTTGTCATTCCTGGCCATTGATTTCCTCTTCCTTCCTGACCCATCCATGTCTTTCCCTTGCCCTTCCTACCAGTCCAGTGCCTTGCACCACCCATCCCCCTTGCCACTTTGTCCAGTTTCCCTTCCCCTTTGTCCAGCTCCAATCTTTCATTTCCTTCTCCTTCTAGGACTCTCATTGCCTTGCTTGCCTCTCCTTTGTCTTGCCTGGCAAAGCCACCACTTTTCTTGGCGTTACCTTTGAACCTCTCCTCTCCCTTGCCTTGCATTCCCTTGCTCACTCGTCCCCCACCTGGAATTCAATACCCCTCTTTTTGCGGCATTTCTTCATCTTGCCTTGCCCTGCCTGCTTCTCCTAGGACTCTCAAGGCTTTCACGTACCTCCAGCGTTTCAGGAGCATGTGAGAGGAAGCCCAAAAGAGGTCACGTGCAAGCACACCCATCTGTCCTGGCAGCTTGCTTCTGGCACCTATCCTTACATGTCTTGAATTTTGGACATAAAATTCACATTTCACCTTTGCGCTTCAGGACCAGAATGACAGTTCTTTTGTATACCAAGGAAAGCAGGTAATCCAAGTGTATTAGGTGCAGATTAGAGATGGCCCATGTGAGATCAAGGCCAGCCAGAGAAGTGTGTCCTAGCCCCTTTTGTGTACCAGCAGTCTTTGAATGTACCTCTCATTTGTCTTGCCTTGGTGACCCCAAAGTTTCCTTGCCTTGCCCTGCCTTGCCTCCCTAGCCTTGCACTCCCTCCAGTGCCTACGCCCACACTTGACCTGCCCACACTTGACTGCTTTCCTCCGGGGAAACCTAGCCTTGCCTAGGCCTTCCTGTTTCTGCCTGGCCTTCCTATGCCCATCCTTGCCTAGAAGTTCTGGGCCTTCTCTCACCTACCACTCCATTTGCTTGCCCCTCATGGCTCCAGCCTTGTCAGCTTCTCCCTTGACTTGCCTACAATTGCGCCTACACTTGGTTTGCATTGCAAAGAGCGGTAGGCAAGGCAAAGCAAAGCAAGGAAGGTCTTTCTAGGTCTTGCCAGGCAAGGCACACATAAGCAAGCAAGCAAAACAAGAGTAGACTAGCCACAGCATCAAAGGCAAGGCAAGGCCAAGTGACTCTGAGTGCCTTTCCTTGGCAAGTAAAAGATATAGTGACAATGTAATAGGGCAGGCGTTAAAGGTACCATGAGGAGGTATAGTCCAGCAAGATATTTATGTCGTAGACCCTTCTGTGCAGGAGCCATTGTTGGACATAGTACAGGACATGGCATACAGTTTGGCTTGGTAAGTTCCTGAAGGAGAATGGCAATGCTTTCTCATGGGAAGGAAAGCACGTAGCCCCAGAGTTGGAGGTGCAGATAAGAAGCTGTGTCGCGCAGCTCAAGGACGACAGCAGCTTCTTGTGCCGGCATATTTGGAAGCACTCCCTCAATTTGTACAGTCATTGAGCCAGTATCCATCTTTGGAAGGCTGTCTGCCTCTAGTAAGAGTGTTCTGACACCATTGTATGGGATCAGTCACTGGATGTTTTGGATTTTGGAGGAGGGGATGCCCTTTCTCTTGAAATGAGCTTCTTGTTCTTCTCTTTGGCAAAGAAATTAAGTTTGGATGGGCACTTTGGGTGGTCTCAGTGAATGTAAAGGTTTTTCCCAAGAGGTTTCCCTGTGGGTTAGAGCTGTTGAACTGACAGTGGGAATCTAGACACCAAGTTGTTGAGCTTTTTGTCCTTGTAGCTTTAGTGTGTGAGTAGTCCCTGTTGCCATGCTGCTTGGATCTTGACTCTGAGACTGAAAGCTTAGGAGCGTAGAGCTGAAAAGAAAAGTGCCAATAGCAGGGTGCGTGTTCATTGTTTGATGGATGAAGCTGAAATTGTAGTCAGCAAAGAACTTTCTCTCTCAGCTGGCACATTTGTTGAGCGGATGTCTTTGAGTTTGTTACCGGACTCTGCGAGAGTGAAAATGTTTGTTAGGGCAGAGGATTTCGTGTTGCCCTTTGAGTGTGATGCAAAAGTGTTTGCACACTTGGAGGGGGAATATCAGCAAAGTCTTTTTTTCCTGGCACAGTTAATTTGAGAGCAGGGACGTTTCCAACTCGGCTCTGTCCTTTGGAGCTGGCCTCGGTGCGTTTCCTTCTTTTGTTAGTCGACAGCGCCATCGTGTGGTTATTTTGATGAGCGCTGGCAGACGGTGCCAGGGAAAAAGCCAAGCTGTTTGCGGCTCCGGCCTCATTGGTGTAAAAGCAGCGCAAGGAAGAGCTCCGCTGGGGGTCCTGGCTCTTAGAGACTGAGAGAATGTGATCCTGTATGTAGCACAGAAGGAAGTGGAATTGTTTCATTGTGGGCTGTGCAGTTTATAAGCTGCAAATGAAAAGGCAATTGCAGCGCAGCCTCTTCTTTTCTGTGTGATCAGCTGCTCAACATGTAACTCGCACACACTGAACTGCATCCACCTCCCTGGAGATATAAAATGTGTATATCACTTTCCTCAAACTCTATGTATTACCTTGCACTCTAGCAGATCCCAAACCGCTTCAAAACGTCCAGCAGCTACTCAAAAAGAAAAAGTCCAACAAAAAGCTAGTGCTGGCCTTTAGAGTGCCTTTGCAGTCCGTAAAATAGACAAAATGCACTAGGGCTTTGAATGCTTCTTCCCAACTATATAAATTCTCTCCAAATGGCAAAGTCCATCATTACAGCAAAATTTTTCAGCTGGAGTTCTGACTGAGAGATGTGCCAGGACAGAAGGCATTTGCTGACCTACCCTTTTTCCCTGTGTAACTTGGTATTTGCAGTACAATTATTTTCAGTGTCGCTGTGTCCAAGCAGCTAGAGATTACACAGATAGAAGTGTCAAGAGAGATGCTGCTAAAGTACGCCCTTCTTATAGCAGCATTTAAATGGCACACGACGCCTTGCTGCTTTTTCTTTCCCACAGACACCTGCTGTCAATTTTTTCACTCTGGCTTCTTGATCAAAAATGTCCACCTGAAATGTCTTACAGAAATAGGCTCCAGGTGTAAAAACCAGTACGGGGCTACATTTTCTGCGTGCTCCACATAAGTCACATCAAACTCACTCATCAAACTTCACTCTCTCCTTCCATTCTCCACTGCCTCTACCATTGTGTTCTCTGGATCTCAGAGTCTAAAGGCAGGCGTAATAGTTTCCACTGAGGGGTTGGAAGAGGTGTACAAGCAGCACAAATAGCTTCTGCGCTGCGCAGGCCATTTCTCTGCATTTTAGTGTCTAAGGGAAAGCGCTAGTGTTCCTGCGGAGAGCTGCAACAGCTGCAGAATATGTGTTGTCTTGGCACATGTTTGCAATCCACCATGATGGATCCTTAGTGAAACCAAACTGTGGTTCTGCTTCAAACATCTCACCCTGCTTGGCCACAAAGCTTTCGCTGACATGTCCCATTGCCTTTTTATTGCTGCGTTTCATTTTCAGAGTTTGTACGGAATCATTGCACTTTGCTTCTAAGCTGAACGTCGATACTGCTGGAGTCTCATATGTCCATTTTCTTCTCACACAAAAAAACTGCTTCCTTTAAAACATGCTGATGCGACCTGCTTTCTTGCTCAGCTGTAATTTTAGGGGTGTTCTCTGTCCCGCTTACAGTCTGAATCTAAACTAAGAAGTTTATGGGACACAGATGTGCCAAGACAAATAGTTTGCTTGGACCTTGCCACGTGTATTCAAAAGCATTCTTTCACTCCACCATCAAGTCACTGCTTTCTTCTGCTTTACATCCTGCAAACTTCACACACACATACATACATACATACTGGAATGAGGCACTTTCTTTCTTTCTTTCTTTCTCAGCTACACTCACCTATCCCCCACGCTAACTTCTTTACCGCTTTTCTCTTGGCCTTGCTATGCATACTTTTCCTCTTAAGACACCCATTGTCTGGCCTACCCCTTCCCTACATTGCCTTGCTTTTCCTTTCCTATCCAACCTTGCATTTCTTTGTCATTCCTGGCCATTGATTTCCTCTTCCTTCCTGACCCATCCATGTCTTTCCCTTGCCCTTCCTACCAGTCCAGTGCCTTGCACCACCCATCCCCCTTGCCACTTTGTCCAGTTTCCCTTCCCCTTTGTCCAGCTCCAATCTTTCATTTCCTTCTCCTTCTAGGACTCTCATTGCCTTGCTTGCCTCTCCTTTGTCTTGCCTGGCAAAGCCACCACTTTTCTTGGCGTTACCTTTGAACCTCTCCTCTCCCTTGCCTTGCATTCCCTTGCTCACTCGTCCCCCACCTGGAATTCAATACTCCTCTTTTTGAGGAATTTCTTCATCTTGCTTTGCCCTGCCTGCTTCTCCTAGGACTCTCAAGGCTTTCACGTACCTCCAGCGTTTCAGGAGCATGTGAGAGGAAGCCCAAGAGAGGTCACGTGCAAGCACACCCATCTGTCCTGGCAGCTTGCTTCTGGCACCTATCCTTACATGTCTTGAATTTTGGACATAAAATTCACATTTCACCTTTGCGCTTCAGGACCAGAATGACAGTTCTTTTGTATACCAAGGAAAGCAGGTAATCCAAGTGTATTAGGTGCAGATTAGAGATGGCCCATGTGAGATCAAGGCCAGACAGAGAAGTCTGTCCTAGCCCCTTTTGTGTACCAGCAGTCTTTGAATGTACCTCTCATTTGTCTTGCCTTGGTGACCCCAAAGTTTCCTTGCCTTGCCCTGCCTTGCCTCCCTAGCCTTGCACTCCCTCCAGTGCCTACGCCCACACTTGACCTGCCTACTGCTTTCCTCCAGGGAAACCTAGCCTTGCCTAGCCCCTCCTGTTTCTGCCTGGCCTTCCTATGCCCATCCTTGCCTAGAAGTTCTGGGCCTTCTCTCACCTACCACTCCATTTGCTTGCCCCTCATGGCTCCAGCCTTGTCAGCTTCTCCCTTGACTTGCCTACAATTGCGCCTACACTTGGTTTGCATTGCAAAGAGCGGTAGGCAAGGCAAAGCAAAGCAAGGAAGGTCTTTCTAGGTCTTGCCAGGCAAGGCACACAGAAGCAAGCAAGCAAAACAAGAGTAGACTAGCCACAGCATCAAAGGCAAGGCAAGGCCAAGTGACTCTGAGTGCCTTTCCTTGGCAAGTAAAAGATATAGTGACAATGTAATAGGGCAGGTGTTAAAGGTACCATGAGGAGGTATAGTCCAGAGAGATATTTATGTCGTAGACCCTTCTGTGCAGGAGCCATTGTTGGACATAGTACAGGACATGGCATACAGCTTGGCTTGGTAAGTTCCTGAAGGAGAATGGCAATGCTTTCTCATGGGAAGGAAAGCACGTAGCCCCAGAGTTGGAGGTGCAGATAAGAAGCTGTGTCGCGCAGCTCAAGGACGACAGCAGCTTCTTGTGCCGGCATATTTGGAAGCACTCCCTCAATTTGTACAGTCATTGAGTCAGTATCCATCTTTGGAAGGCTGTCTGCCTCTAGTAAGAGTGTTCTGACACCATTGTATGGGATCAGTCACTGGATGATTTGGATTTTGGAGGAGGGGATGCCCTTTCTCTTGAAATGAGCTTCTTGTTCTTCTCTTTGGCAAAGAAATTAAGTTTGGATGGGCACTTTGGGTGGTCTCAGTGAATTTAAAGGTTTTTCCCAAGAGGTTTCCCTGTGGGTTAGAGCTGTTGAACTGACAGTGGGAATCTAGACACCAAGTTGTTGAGCTTTTTGTCCTTGTAGCTTTAGTGTGTGAGTAGTCCCTGTTGCCATGCTGCTTGGATCTTGACTCTGAGACTGAAAGCTTAGGAGCGTAGAGCTGAAAAGAAAAGTGCCAATAGCAGGGTGTGTGTTCATTGTTTGATGGGTGAAGCTGAAATTGTAGGCAGCAAAGAACTTTCTCTCTCCGCTGGCACATTTGTTGAGCGGATGTCTTTGAGTTTGTTACCGGACTCTGCGAGAGTGAAAATGTTTGTTAGGGCAGAGGATTTCGTGTTGCCCTTTGAGTGTGGTGCAAAAGTGTTTGCACACTTGGAGGGGGAAGATCAGCAAAGTCTTTTTTTCCTGGCACAGTTAATTTGAGGGCAGGGACGTTTCCAACTCGGCTCTGTCCTTTGGAGCTGGCCTCGGTGCGTTTCCTTCTTTTGTTAGTCGACAGCGCCATCGTGTGGTTATTTTGATGAGCGCTGGCAGACGGTGCCAGGGAAAAAGCCAAGCTGTTTGCGGCTCCGGCCTCATTGGTGTAAAAGCAGCGCAGGGAAGAGCTCTGCTGGGGGTCCTGGCTCTTAGAGACTGAGAGAATATGATCCTGTATGTAGCACAGAAGGAAGTGGAATTGTTTCATTGTGGGCTGTGCAGTTTATAAGCTGCAAATGAAAAGGCAATTGCAGCGCAGCCTCTTCTTTTCTGTGTGATCAGCTGCTCAACATGTAACTCGCACACACTGAACTGCATCCACCTCCCTGGAGATATAAAATGTGTATATCACTTTCCTCAAACTCTATGTATTACCTTGCACTCTAGCAGATCCCAAACCGCTTCAAAACGTCCAGCAGCTACTCAAAAAGAAAAAGTCCAACAAAAAGCTAGTGCTGGCCTTTAGAGTGCCTTTGCAGTCCGTAAAATAGATGAAATGCACTAGGGCTTTGAATGCTTCTTCCCAACTATATAAATTCTCTCCAAGTGGCAAAGTCCATCATTACAGCAAAATTTTTCAGCTGGAGTTCTGACTGAGAGATGTGCCAGGACAGAAGGCATTTGCTGACCTACCCTTTTTCCCTGTGTAACTTGGTATTTGCAGTACAATTATTTTCAGTGTCGCTGTGTCCAAGCAGCTAGAGATTACACAGATAGAAGTGTCAAGAGAGATGCTGCTAAAGTACGCCCTTCTTATAGCAGCATTTAAATGGCACACGACGCCTTGCTGCTTTTTCTTTCCCAGAGAGACCTGCTGTCAATTTTTTCACTCTGGCTTCTTGATCAAAAATGTCCACCTGAAGTGTCTTACAGAAATAGGCTCCAGGTGTAAAAACCAGTACGGGGCTACATTTTCTGCATGCTCCACATAAGTCACATCAAACTCACTCATCAAACTTCACTCTCTCCTTCCATTCTCCACTGCCTCTACCATTGTGTTCTCTGGATCTCAGAGTCTAAAGGCAGGCGCAATAGTTTCCACTGAGGGGTTGGAAGAGGTGTACAAGCAGCACAAATAGCTTCTGCGCTGCGCAGGCCATTTCTCTGCATTTTAGAGTCTAAGGGAAAGCGCTAGTGTTCCTGCGGAGAGCTGCAACAGCTGCAGAATATGTGTTGTCTTGGCACATGTTTGCAATCCACCATGATGGATCCTTAGTGAAACCAAACTGTGGTTCTGCTTCAAACATCTCACCCTGCTTGGCCACAAAGCTTTCGCTGACATGTCCCATTGCCTTTTTATTGCTGCGTTTCATTTTCAGAGTTTGTACGGAATCATTGCACTTTGCTTCTAAGCTGAACGTCGATACTGCTGGAGTCTCATATGTCCATTTTCTTCTCACACAAAAAAACTGCTTCCTTTAAAAAATGCTGATGCGACCTGCTTTCTTGCTCAGCTGTAATTTTAGGGGTGTTCTCTGTCCCGCTTACAGTCTGAATCTAAACTAAGAAGTTTATGGGACACAGATGTGCCAAGACAAATAGTTTGCTTGGACCTTGCCACGTGTATTCAAAAGCATCCTTTCACTCCACCATCAAGTCTCTGCTTTACATCCTGCAAACATCACACACACATACATACATACATACTGGAATGAGGCACTTTCTTTCTTTCTTTCTTTCTCAGCTACACTCACCTATCCCCCACGCTAACTTCTTTACCGCTTTTCTCTTGGCCTTGCTATGCATACTTTTCCTCTTAAGACACCCATTGTCTGGCCTACCCCTTCCCTACATTGCCTTGCCTTTCCTTTCCTATCCAACCTTGCATTTCTTTGTCATTCCTGGCCATTGTTTTCCTCTTCCTCCCTGACCCATCCATGTCTTTCCCTTGCCCTTCCTACCAGTCCAGTGCCTTGCACCACCCATCCCCCTTGCCACTTTGTCCAGTTTCCCTTCCCCTTTGTCCAGCTCCAATCTTTCATTTCCTTCTCCTTCTAGGACTCTCATTGCCTTGCTTGCCTCTCCTTTGTCTTGCCTGGCAAAGCCACCACTTTTCTTGGCGTTACCTTTGAACCTCTCCTCTCCCTTGCCTTGCATTCCCTTGCTCACTCGTCCCCCACCTGGAATTCAATACTCCTCTTTTTGAGGAATTTCTTCATCTTGCCTTGCCCTGCCTGCCTCTCCTAGGACTCTCAAGGCTTTCACGTACCTCCAGCGTTTCAGGAGCATGTGAGAGGAAGCCCAAAAGAGGTCACGTGCAAGCACACCCATCTGTCCTGGCAGCTTGCTTCTGGCACCTATCCTTACATGTCTTGAATTTTGGACATAAAATTCACATTTCACCTTTGCGCTTCAGGACCAGAATGACAGTTCTTTTGTATACCAAGGAAAGCAGGTAATCCAAGTGTTTTAGGTGCAGATTAGAGATGGCCCATGTGAGATCAAGGCCAGACAGAGAAGTCTGTCCTAGCCCCTTTTGTGTACCAGCAGTCTTTGAATGTACCTCTCATTTGTCTTGCCTTGGTGACCCAAAAGTTTCCTTGCCTTGCCCTGCCTTGCCTCCCTAGCCTTGCACTCCCTCCAGTGCCTACGCCCACACATGACCTGCCTACTGCTTTCCTCCAGGGAAACCTAGCCTTGCCTAGGCCTTCCTGTTTCTGCCTGGCCTTCCTGTGCCCATCCTTGCCTAGAAGTTCTGGGTCTTCTCTCACCTACCACTCCATTTGCTTGCCCCTCATGGCTCCAGCCTTGTCAGCTTCTCCCTTGACTTGCCTACAATTGCGCCTACACTTGGTTTGCATTGCAAAGAGCGGTAGGCAAGGCAAAGCAAAGCAAGGAAGGTCTTTCTAGGTCTTGCCAGGCAAGGCACACAGAAGCAAGCAAGCAAAACAAGAGTAGACTAGCCACAGCATCAAAGGCAAGGCAAGGCCAAGTGACTCTGAGTGCCTTTCCTTGGCAAGTAAAAGATATAGTGACAATGTAATAGGGCAGGTGTTAAAGGTACCATGAGGAGGTATAGTCCAGAGAGATATTTATGTCGTAGACCCTTCTGTGCAGGAGCCATTGTTGGACATAGTACAGGACATGGCATACAGCTTGGCTTGGTAAGTTCCTGAAGGAGAATGGCAATGCTTTCTCATGGGAAGGAAAGCACGTAGCCCCAGAGTTGGAGGTGCAGATAAGAAGCTGTGTCGCGCAGCTCAAGGACGACAGCAGCTTCTTGTGCCGGCATATTTGGAAGCACTCCCTCAATTTGTACAGTCATTGAGTCAGTATCCATCTTTGGAAGGCTGTCTGCCTCTAGTAAGAGTGTTCTGACACCATTGTATGGGATCAGTCACTGGATGATTTGGATTTTGGAGGAGGGGATGCCCTTTCTCTTGAAATGAGCTTCTTGTTCTTCTCTTTGGCAAAGAAATTAAGTTTGGATGGGCACTTTGGGTGGTCTCAGTGAATTTAAAGGTTTTTCCCAAGAGGTTTCCCTGTGGGTTAGAGCTGTTGAACTGACAGTGGGAATCTAGACACCAAGTTGTTGAGCTTTTTGTCCTTGTAGCTTTAGTGTGTGAGTAGTCCCTGTTGCCATGCTGCTTGGATCTTGACTCTGAGACTGAAAGCTTAGGAGCGTAGAGCTGAAAAGAAAAGTGCCAATAGCAGGGTGTGTGTTCATTGTTTGATGGGTGAAGTTGAAATTGTAGGCAGCAAAGAACTTTCTCTCTCCGCTGGCACATTTGTTGAGCGGATGTCTTTGAGTTTGTTACCGGACTCTGCGAGAGTGAAAATGTTTGTTAGGGCAGAGGATTTCGTGTTGCCCTTTGAGTGTGGTGCAAAAGTGTTTGCACACTTGGAGGGGGAAGATCAGCAAAGTCTTTTTTTCCTGGCACAGTTAATTTGAGGGCAGGGACGTTTCCAACTCGGCTCTGTCCTTTGGAGCTGGTCTCGGTGCGTTTCCTTCTTTTGTTAGTCGACACCGCCATCGTGTGGTTATTTTGATGAGCGCTGGCAGACGGTGCCAGGGAAAAAGCCAAGCTGTTTGCGGCTCCGGCCTCATTGGTGTAGGAGCAGCGCAGGGAAGAGCTCTGCTGGGGGTCCTGGCTCTTAGAGACTGAGAGAATATGATCCTGTATGTAGCACAGAAGGAAGTGGAATTGTTTCATTGTGGGCTGTGCAGTTTATAAGCTGCAAATGAAAAGGCAATTGCAGCGCAGCCTCTTCTTTTCTGTGTGATCAGCTGCTCAACATGTAACTCGCACACACTGAACTGCATCCACCTCCCTGGAGATATAAAATGTGTATATCACTTTCCTCAAACTCTATGTATTACCTTGCACTCTAGCAGATCCCAAACCGCTTCAAAACGTCCAGCAGCTACTCAAAAAGAAAAAGTCCAACAAAAAGCTAGTGCTGGCCTTTAGAGTGCCTTTGCAGTCCGTAAAATAGATGAAATGCACTAGGGCTTTGAATGCTTCTTCCCAACTATATAAATTCTCTCCAAGTGGCAAAGTCCATCATTACAGCAAAATTTTTCAGCTGGAGTTCTGACTGAGAGATGTGCCAGGACAGAAGGCATTTGCTGACCTACCCTTTTTCCCTGTGTCACTTGGTATTTGCAGTACAATTATTTTCAGTGTCACTGTGTCCAAGCAGCTAGAGATTACACAGATAGAAGTGTCAAGAGAGATGCTGCTAAAGTACGCCCTTCTTATAGCAGCATTTAAATGGCACACGACGCCTTGCTGCTTTTTCTTTCCCAGAGAGACCTGCTGTCAATTTTTTCACTCTGGCTTCTTGATCAAAAATGTCCACCTGAAGTGTCTTACAGAAATAGGCTCCAGGTGTAAAAACCAGTACGGGGCTACATTTTCTGCGTGCTCCACATAAGTCACATCAAACTCACTCATCAAACTTCACTCTCTCCTTCCATTCTCCACTGCCTCTACCATTGTGTTCTCTGGATCTCAGAGTCTAAAGGCAGGCGCAATAGTTTCCACTGAGGGGTTGGAAGAGGTGTACAAGCAGCACAAATAGCTTCTGCGCTGCGCAGGCCATTTCTCTGCATTTTAGAGTCTAAGGGAAAGCGCTAGTGTTCCTGCGGAGAGCTGCAACAGCTGCAGAATATGTGTTGTCTTGGCACATGTTTGCAATCCACCATGATGGATCCTTAGTGAAACCAAACTGTGGTTCTGCTTCAAACATCTCACCCTGCTTGGCCACAAAGCTTTCGCTGACATGTCCCATTGCCTTTTTATTGCTGCGTTTCATTTTCAGAGTTTGTACGGAATCATTGCGCTTTGCTTCTAAGCTGAACGTCGATACTGCTGGAGTCTCATATGTCCATTTTCTTCTCACACAAAAAAACTGCTTCCTTTAAAACATGCTGATGCGACCTGCTTTCTTGCTCAGCTGTAATTTTAGGGGTGTTCTCTGTCCCGCTTACAGTCTGAATCTAAACTAAGAAGTTTATGGGACACAGATGTGCCAAGACAAATAGTTTGCTTGGACCTTGCCACGTGTATTCAAAAGCATCCTTTCACTCCACCATCAAGTCTCTGCTTTACATCCTGCAAACTTCACACACACATACATACATACATACATACTGGAATGAGGCTCTTTCTTTCTTTCTTTCTTTCTCAGCTACACTCACCTATCCCCCACGCTAACTTCTTTACCGCTTTTCTCTTGGCCTTGCTATGCATACTTTTCCTCTTAAGACACCCATTGTCTGGCCTACCCCTTCCCTACATTGCCTTGCCTTTCCTTTCCTATCCAACCTTGCATTTCTATGTCATTCCTGGCCATTGTTTTCCTCTTCCTCCCTGACCCATCCATGTCTTTCCCTTGCCCTTCCTACCAGTCCAGTGCCTTGCACCACCCATCCCCCTTGCCACTTTGTCCAGTTTCCCTTCCCCTTTGTCCAGCTCCAATCTTTCATTTCCTTCTCCTTCTAGGACTCTCATTGCCTTGCTTGCCTCTCCTTTGTCTTGCCTGGCAAAGCCACCACTTTTCTTGGCGTTACCTTTGAACCTCTCCTCTCCCTTGCCTTGCATTCCCTTGCTCACTCGTCCCCCACCTGGAATTCAATACTCCTCTTTTTGAGGAATTTCTTCATCTTGCCTTGCCCTGCCTGCCTCTCCTAGGACTCTCAAGGCTTTCACGTACCTCCAGCGTTTCAGGAGCATGTGAGAGGAAGCCCAAAAGAGGTCACGTGCAAGCACACCCATCTGTCCTGGCAGCTTGCTTCTGGCACCTATCCTTACATGTCTTGAATTTTGGACATAAAATTCACATTTCACCTTTGCGCTTCAGGACCAGAATGACAGTTCTTTTGTATACCAAGGAAAGCAGGTAATCCAAGTGTTTTAGGTGCAGATTAGAGATGGCCCATGTGAGATCAAGGCCAGCCAGAGAAGTCTGTCCTAGCCCCTTTTGTGTACCAGCAGTCTTTGAATGTACCTCTCATTTGTCTTGCCTTGGTGACCCAAAAGTTTCCTTGCCTTGCCCTGCCTTGCCTCCCTAGCCTTGCACTCCCTCCAGTGCCTACGCCCACACTTGACCTGCCTACTGCTTTCCTCCAGGGAAACCTAGCCTTGCCTAGGCCTTCCTGTTTCTGCCTGGCCTTCCTGTGCCCATCCTTGCCTAGAAGTTCTGGGTCTTCTCTCACCTACCACTCCATTTGCTTGCCCCTCATGGCTCCAGCCTTGTCAGCTTCTCCCTTGACTTGCCTACAATTGCGCCTACACTTGGTTTGCATTGCAAAGAGCGGTAGGCAAGGCAAAGCAAAGCAAGGAAGGTCTTTCTAGGTCTTGCCAGGCAAGGCACACAGAAGCAAGCAAGCAAAACAAGAGTAGACTAGCCACAGCATCAAAGGCAAGGCAAGGCCAAGTGACTCTGAGTGCCTTTCCTTGGCAAGTAAAAGATATAGTGACAATGTAATAGGGCAGGTGTTAAAGGTACCATGAGGAGGTATAGTCCAGAGAGATATTTATGTCGTAGACCCTTCTGTGCAGGAGCCATTGTTGGACATAGTACAGGACATGGCATACAGCTTGGCTTGGTAAGTTCCTGAAGGAGAATGGCAATGCTTTCTCATGGGAAGGAAAGCACGTAGCCCCAGAGTTGGAGGTGCAGATAAGAAGCTGTGTCGCGCAGCTCAAGGACGACAGCAGCTTCTTGTGCCGGCATATTTGGAAGCACTCCCTCAATTTGTACAGTCATTGAGTCAGTATCCATCTTTGGAAGGCTGTCTGCCTCTAGTAAGAGTGTTCTGACACCATTGTATGGGATCAGTCACTGGATGATTTGGATTTTGGAGGAGGGGATGCCCTTTCTCTTGAAATGAGCTTCTTGTTCTTCTCTTTGGCAAAGAAATTAAGTTTGGATGGGCACTTTGGGTGGTCTCAGTGAATTTAAAGGTTTTTCCCAAGAGGTTTCCCTGTGGGTTAGAGCTGTTGAACTGACAGTGGGAATCTAGACACCAAGTTGTTGAGCTTTTTGTCCTTGTAGCTTTAGTGTGTGAGTAGTCCCTGTTGCCATGCTGCTTGGATCTTGACTCTGAGACTGAAAGCTTAGGAGCGTAGAGCCGAAAAGAAAAGTGCCAATAGCAGGGTGTGTGTTCATTGTTTGATGGGTGAAGCTGAAATTGTAGGCAGCAAAGAACTTTCTCTCTCCGCTGGCACATTTGTTGAGCGGATGTCTTTGAGTTTGTTACCGGACTCTGCGAGAGTGAAAATGTTTGTTAGGGCAGAGGATTTTGTGTTGCCCTTTGAGTGTGGTGCAAAAGTGTTTGCACACTTGGAGGGGGAAGATCAGCAAAGTCTTTTTTTCCTGGCACAGTTAATTTGAGGGCAGGGACGTTTCCAACTCGGCTCTGTCCTTTGGAGCTGGTCTCGGTGCGTTTCCTTCTTTTGTTAGTCGACAGCGCCATCGTGTGGTTATTTTGATGAGCGCTGGCAGACGGTGCCAGGGAAAAAGCCAAGCTGTTTGCGGCTCCGGCCTCATTGGTGTAGGAGCAGCGCAGGGAAGAGCTCTGCTGGGGGTCCTGGCTCTTAGAGACTGAGAGAATATGATCCTGTATGTAGCACAGAAGGAAGTGGAATTGTTTCATTGTGGGCTGTGCAGTTTATAAGCTGCAAATGAAAAGGCAATTGCAGCGCAGCCTCTTCTTTTCTGTGTGATCAGCTGCTCAACATGTAACTCGCACACACTGAACTGCATCCACCTCCCTGGAGATATAAAATGTGTATATCACTTTCCTCAAACTCTATGTATTACCTTGCACTCTAGCAGATCCCAAACCGCTTCAAAACGTCCAGCAGCTACTCAAAAAGAAAAAGTCCAACAAAAAGCTAGTGCTGGCCTTTAGAGTGCCTTTGCAGTCCGTAAAATAGATGAAATGCACTAGGGCTTTGAATGCTTCTTCCCAACTATATAAATTCTCTCCAAGTGGCAAAGTCCATCATTACAGCAAAATTTTTCAGCTGGAGTTCTGACTGAGAGATGTGCCAGGACAGAAGGCATTTGCTGACCTACCCTTTTTCCCTGTGTCACTTGGTATTTGCAGTACAATTATTTTCAGTGTCACTGTGTCCAAGCAGCTAGAGATTACACAGATAGAAGTGTCAAGAGAGATGCTGCTAAAGTACGCCCTTCTTATAGCAGCATTTAAATGGCACACGACGCCTTGCTGCTTTTTCTTTCCCAGAGAGACCTGCTGTCAATTTTTTCACTCTGGCTTCTTGATCAAAAATGTCCACCTGAAGTGTCTTACAGAAATAGGCTCCAGGTGTAAAAACCAGTACGGGGCTACATTTTCTGCGTGCTCCACATAAGTCACATCAAACTCACTCATCAAACTTCACTCTCTCCTTCCATTCTCCACTGCCTCTACCATTGTGTTCTCTGGATCTCAGAGTCTAAAGGCAGGCGCAATAGTTTCCACTGAGGGGTTGGAAGAGGTGTACAAGCAGCACAAATAGCTTCTGCGCTGCGCAGGCCATTTCTCTGCATTTTAGAGTCTAAGGGAAAGCGCTAGTGTTCCTGCGGAGAGCTGCAACAGCTGCAGAATATGTGTTGTCTTGGCACATGTTTGCAATCCACCATGATGGATCCTTAGTGAAACCAAACTGTGGTTCTGCTTCAAACATCTCACCCTGCTTGGCCACAAAGCTTTCGCTGACATGTCCCATTGCCTTTTTATTGCTGCGTTTCATTTTCAGAGTTTGTACGGAATCATTGCACTTTGCTTCTAAGCTGAACGTCGATACTGCTGGAGTCTCATATGTCCATTTTCTTCTCACACAAAAAAACTGCTTCCTTTAAAACATGCTGATGCGACCTGCTTTCTTGCTCAGCTGTAATTTTAGGGGTGTTCTCTGTCCCGCTTACAGTCTGAATCTAAACTAAGAAGTTTATGGGACACAGATGTGCCAAGACAAATAGTTTGCTTGGACCTTGCCACGTGTATTCAAAAGCATCCTTTCACTCCACCATCAAGTCTCTGCTTTACATCCTGCAAACTTCACACACACATACATACATACATACATACTGGAATGAGGCTCTTTCTTTCTTTCTTTCTTTCTCAGCTACACTCACCTATCCCCCACGCTAACTTCTTTACCGCTTTTCTCTTGGCCTTGCTATGCATACTTTTCCTCTTAAGACACCCATTGTCTGGCCTACCCCTTCCCTACATTGCCTTGCCTTTCCTTTCCTATCCAACCTTGCATTTCTATGTCATTCCTGGCCATTGTTTTCCTCTTCCTCCCTGACCCATCCATGTCTTTCCCTTGCCCTTCCTACCAGTCCAGTGCCTTGCACCACCCATCCCCCTTGCCACTTTGTCCAGTTTCCCTTCCCCTTTGTCCAGCTCCAATCTTTCATTTCCTTCTCCTTCTAGGACTCTCATTGCCTTGCTTGCCTCTCCTTTGTCTTGCCTGGCAAAGCCACCACTTTTCTTGGCGTTACCTTTGAACCTCTCCTCTCCCTTGCCTTGCATTCCCTTGCTCACTCGTCCCCCACCTGGAATTCAATACTCCTCTTTTTGAGGAATTTCTTCATCTTGCCTTGCCCTGCCTGCCTCTCCTAGGACTCTCAAGGCTTTCACGTACCTCCAGCGTTTCAGGAGCATGTGAGAGGAAGCCCAAAAGAGGTCACGTGCAAGCACACCCATCTGTCCTGGCAGCTTGCTTCTGGCACCTATCCTTACATGTCTTGAATTTTGGACATAAAATTCACATTTCACCTTTGCGCTTCAGGACCAGAATGACAGTTCTTTTGTATACCAAGGAAAGCAGGTAATCCAAGTGTTTTAGGTGCAGATTAGAGATGGCCCATGTGAGATCAAGGCCAGCCAGAGAAGTCTGTCCTAGCCCCTTTTGTGTACCAGCAGTCTTTGAATGTACCTCTCATTTGTCTTGCCTTGGTGACCCAAAAGTTTCCTTGCCTTGCCCTGCCTTGCCTCCCTAGCCTTGCACTCCCTCCAGTGCCTACGCCCACACTTGACCTGCCTACTGCTTTCCTCCAGGGAAACCTAGCCTTGCCTAGGCCTTCCTGTTTCTGCCTGGCCTTCCTGTGCCCATCCTTGCCTAGAAGTTCTGGGTCTTCTCTCACCTACCACTCCATTTGCTTGCCCCTCATGGCTCCAGCCTTGTCAGCTTCTCCCTTGACTTGCCTACAATTGCGCCTACACTTGGTTTGCATTGCAAAGAGCGGTAGGCAAGGCAAAGCAAAGCAAGGAAGGTCTTTCTAGGTCTTGCCAGGCAAGGCACACAGAAGCAAGCAAGCAAAACAAGAGTAGACTAGCCACAGCATCAAAGGCAAGGCAAGGCCAAGTGACTCTGAGTGCCTTTCCTTGGCAAGTAAAAGATATAGTGACAATGTAATAGGGCAGGTGTTAAAGGTACCATGAGGAGGTATAGTCCAGAGAGATATTTATGTCGTAGACCCTTCTGTGCAGGAGCCATTGTTGGACATAGTACAGGACATGGCATACAGCTTGGCTTGGTAAGTTCCTGAAGGAGAATGGCAATGCTTTCTCATGGGAAGGAAAGCACGTAGCCCCAGAGTTGGAGGTGCAGATAAGAAGCTGTGTCGCGCAGCTCAAGGACGACAGCAGCTTCTTGTGCCGGCATATTTGGAAGCACTCCCTCAATTTGTACAGTCATTGAGTCAGTATCCATCTTTGGAAGGCTGTCTGCCTCTAGTAAGAGTGTTCTGACACCATTGTATGGGATCAGTCACTGGATGATTTGGATTTTGGAGGAGGGGATGCCCTTTCTCTTGAAATGAGCTTCTTGTTCTTCTCTTTGGCAAAGAAATTAAGTTTGGATGGGCACTTTGGGTGGTCTCAGTGAATTTAAAGGTTTTTCCCAAGAGGTTTCCCTGTGGGTTAGAGCTGTTGAACTGACAGTGGGAATCTAGACACCAAGTTGTTGAGCTTTTTGTCCTTGTAGCTTTAGTGTGTGAGTAGTCCCTGTTGCCATGCTGCTTGGATCTTGACTCTGAGACTGAAAGCTTAGGAGCGTAGAGCCGAAAAGAAAAGTGCCAATAGCAGGGTGTGTGTTCATTGTTTGATGGGTGAAGCTGAAATTGTAGGCAGCAAAGAACTTTCTCTCTCCGCTGGCACATTTGTTGAGCGGATGTCTTTGAGTTTGTTACCGGACTCTGCGAGAGTGAAAATGTTTGTTAGGGCAGAGGATTTTGTGTTGCCCTTTGAGTGTGGTGCAAAAGTGTTTGCACACTTGGAGGGGGAAGATCAGCAAAGTCTTTTTTTCCTGGCACAGTTAATTTGAGGGCAGGGACGTTTCCAACTCGGCTCTGTCCTTTGGAGCTGGTCTCGGTGCGTTTCCTTCTTTTGTTAGTCGACAGCGCCATCGTGTGGTTATTTTGATGAGCGCTGGCAGACGGTGCCAGGGAAAAAGCCAAGCTGTTTGCGGCTCCGGCCTCATTGGTGTAGGAGCAGCGCAGGGAAGAGCTCTGCTGGGGGTCCTGGCTCTTAGAGACTGAGAGAATATGATCCTGTATGTAGCACAGAAGGAAGTGGAATTGTTTCATTGTGGGCTGTGCAGTTTATAAGCTGCAAATGAAAAGGCAATTGCAGCGCAGCCTCTTCTTTTCTGTGTGATCAGCTGCTCAACATGTAACTCGCACACACTGAACTGCATCCACCTCCCTGGAGATATAAAATGTGTATATCACTTTCCTCAAACTCTATGTATTACCTTGCACTCTAGCAGATCCCAAACCGCTTCAAAACGTCCAGCAGCTACTCAAAAAGAAAAAGTCCAACAAAAAGCTAGTGCTGGCCTTTAGAGTGCCTTTGCAGTCCGTAAAATAGATGAAATGCACTAGGGCTTTGAATGCTTCTTCCCAACTATATAAATTCTCTCCAAGTGGCAAAGTCCATCATTACAGCAAAATTTTTCAGCTGGAGTTCTGACTGAGAGATGTGCCAGGACAGAAGGCATTTGCTGACCTACCCTTTTTCCCTGTGTCACTTGGTATTTGCAGTACAATTATTTTCAGTGTCGCTGTGTCCAAGCAGCTAGAGATTACACAGATAGAAGTGTCAAGAGAGATGCTGCTAAAGTACGCCCTTCTTATAGCAGCATTTAAATGGCACACGACGCCTTGCTGCTTTTTCTTTCCCAGAGAGACCTGCTGTCAATTTTTTCACTCTGGCTTCTTGATCAAAAATGTCCACCTGAAGTGTCTTACAGAAATAGGCTCCAGGTGTAAAAACCAGTACGGGGCTACATTTTCTGCGTGCTCCACATAAGTCACATCAAACTCACTCATCAAACTTCACTCTCTCCTTCCATTCTCCACTGCCTCTACCATTGTGTTCTCTGGATCTCAGAGTCTAAAGGCAGGCGCAATAGTTTCCACTGAGGGGTTGGAAGAGGTGTACAAGCAGCACAAATAGCTTCTGCGCTGCGCAGGCCATTTCTCTGCATTTTAGAGTCTAAGGGAAAGCGCTAGTGTTCCTGCGGAGAGCTGCAACAGCTGCAGAATATGTGTTGTCTTGGCACATGTTTGCAATCCACCATGATGGATCCTTAGTGAAACCAAACTGTGGTTCTGCTTCAAACATCTCACCCTGCTTGGCCACAAAGCTTTCGCTGACATGTCCCATTGCCTTTTTATTGCTGCGTTTCATTTTCAGAGTTTGTACGGAATCATTGCACTTTGCTTCTAAGCTGAACGTCGATACTGCTGGAGTCTCATATGTCCATTTTCTTCTCACACAAAAAAACTGCTTCCTTTAAAACATGCTGATGCGACCTGCTTTCTTGCTCAGCTGTAATTTTAGGGGTGTTCTCTGTCCCGCTTACAGTCTGAATCTAAACTAAGAAGTTTATGGGACACAGATGTGCCAAGACAAATAGTTTGCTTGGACCTTGCCACGTGTATTCAAAAGCATCCTTTCACTCCACCATCAAGTCTCTGCTTTACATCCTGCAAACTTCACACACACATACATACATACATACATACTGGAATGAGGCTCTTTCTTTCTTTCTTTCTTTCTCAGCTACACTCACCTATCCCCCACGCGAACTTCTTTACCGCTTTTCTCTTGGCCTTGCTATGCATACTTTTCCTCTTAAGACACCCATTGTCTGGCCTACCCCTTCCCTACATTGCCTTGCCTTTCCTTTCCTATCCAACCTTGCATTTCTATGTCATTCCTGGCCATTGTTTTCCTCTTCCTCCCTGACCCATCCATGTCTTTCCCTTGCCCTTCCTACCAGTCCAGTGCCTTGCACCACCCATCCCCCTTGCCACTTTGTCCAGTTTCCCTTCCCCTTTGTCCAGCTCCAATCTTTCATTTCCTTCTCCTTCTAGGACTCTCATTGCCTTGCTTGCCTCTCCTTTGTCTTGCCTGGCAAAGCCACCACTTTTCTTGGCGTTACCTTTGAACCTCTCCTCTCCCTTGCCTTGCATTCCCTTGCTCACTCGTCCCCCACCTGGAATTCAATACTCCTCTTTTTGAGGAATTTCTTCATCTTGCCTTGCCCTGCCTGCCTCTCCTAGGACTCTCAAGGCTTTCACGTACCTCCAGCGTTTCAGGAGCATGTGAGAGGAAGCCCAAAAGAGGTCACGTGCAAGCACACCCATCTGTCCTGGCAGCTTGCTTCTGGCACCTATCCTTACATGTCTTGAATTTTGGACATAAAATTCACATTTCACCTTTGCGCTTCAGGACCAGAATGACAGTTCTTTTGTATACCAAGGAAAGCAGGTAATCCAAGTGTTTTAGGTGCAGATTAGAGATGGCCCATGTGAGATCAAGGCCAGCCAGAGAAGTCTGTCCTAGCCCCTTTTGTGTACCAGCAGTCTTTGAATGTACCTCTCATTTGTCTTGCCTTGGTGACCCAAAAGTTTCCTTGCCTTGCCCTGCCTTGCCTCCCTAGCCTTGCACTCCCTCCAGTGCCTACGCCCACACTTGACCTGCCTACTGCTTTCCTCCAGGGAAACCTAGCCTTGCCTAGGCCTTCCTGTTTCTGCCTGGCCTTCCTGTGCCCATCCTTGCCTAGAAGTTCTGGGTCTTCTCTCACCTACCACTCCATTTGCTTGCCCCTCATGGCTCCAGCCTTGTCAGCTTCTCCCTTGACTTGCCTACAATTGCGCCTACACTTGGTTTGCATTGCAAAGAGCGGTAGGCAAGGCAAAGCAAAGCAAGGAAGGTCTTTCTAGGTCTTGCCAGGCAAGGCACACAGAAGCAAGCAAGCAAAACAAGAGTAGACTAGCCACAGCATCAAAGGCAAGGCAAGGCCAAGTGACTCTGAGTGCCTTTCCTTGGCAAGTAAAAGATATAGTGACAATGTAATAGGGCAGGTGTTAAAGGTACCATGAGGAGGTATAGTCCAGAGAGATATTTATGTCGTAGACCCTTCTGTGCAGGAGCCATTGTTGGACATAGTACAGGACATGGCATACAGCTTGGCTTGGTAAGTTCCTGAAGGAGAATGGCAATGCTTTCTCATGGGAAGGAAAGCACGTAGCCCCAGAGTTGGAGGTGCAGATAAGAAGCTGTGTCGCGCAGCTCAAGGACGACAGCAGCTTCTTGTGCCGGCATATTTGGAAGCACTCCCTCAATTTGTACAGTCATTGAGTCAGTATCCATCTTTGGAAGGCTGTCTGCCTCTAGTAAGAGTGTTCTGACACCATTGTATGGGATCAGTCACTGGATGATTTGGATTTTGGAGGAGGGGATGCCCTTTCTCTTGAAATGAGCTTCTTGTTCTTCTCTTTGGCAAAGAAATTAAGTTTGGATGGGCACTTTGGGTGGTCTCAGTGAATTTAAAGGTTTTTCCCAAGAGGTTTCCCTGTGGGTTAGAGCTGTTGAACTGACAGTGGGAATCTAGACACCAAGTTGTTGAGCTTTTTGTCCTTGTAGCTTTAGTGTGTGAGTAGTCCCTGTTGCCATGCTGCTTGGATCTTGACTCTGAGACTGAAAGCTTAGGAGCGTAGAGCCGAAAAGAAAAGTGCCAATAGCAGGGTGTGTGTTCATTGTTTGATGGGTGAAGCTGAAATTGTAGGCAGCAAAGAACTTTCTCTCTCCGCTGGCACATTTGTTGAGCGGATGTCTTTGAGTTTGTTACCGGACTCTGCGAGAGTGAAAATGTTTGTTAGGGCAGAGGATTTTGTGTTGCCCTTTGAGTGTGGTGCAAAAGTGTTTGCACACTTGGAGGGGGAAGATCAGCAAAGTCTTTTTTTCCTGGCACAGTTAATTTGAGGGCAGGGACGTTTCCAACTCGGCTCTGTCCTTTGGAGCTGGTCTCGGTGCGTTTCCTTCTTTTGTTAGTCGACAGCGCCATCGTGTGGTTATTTTGATGAGCGCTGGCAGACGGTGCCAGGGAAAAAGCCAAGCTGTTTGCGGCTCCGGCCTCATTGGTGTAGGAGCAGCGCAGGGAAGAGCTCTGCTGGGGGTCCTGGCTCTTAGAGACTGAGAGAATATGATCCTGTATGTAGCACAGAAGGAAGTGGAATTGTTTCATTGTGGGCTGTGCAGTTTATAAGCTGCAAATGAAAAGGCAATTGCAGCGCAGCCTCTTCTTTTCTGTGTGATCAGCTGCTCAACATGTAACTCGCACACACTGAACTGCATCCACCTCCCTGGAGATATAAAATGTGTATATCACTTTCCTCAAACTCCATGTATTACCTTGCACTCTAGCAGATCCCAAACCGCTTCAAAACGTCCAGCAGCTACTCAAAAAGAAAAAGTCCAACAAAAAGCTAGTGCTGGCCTTTAGAGTGCCTTTGCAGTCCGTAAAATAGATGAAATGCACTAGGGTTTTGAATGCTTCTTCCCAACTATATAAATTCTCTCCAAGTGGCAAAGTCCATCATTACAGCAAAATTTTTCAGCTGCAGTTCTGACTGAGAGATGTGCCAGGACAGAAGGCATTTGCTGACCTACCCTTTTTCCCTGTGTCACTTGGTATTTGCAGTACAATTATTTTCAGTGTCGCTGTGTCCAAGCAGCTAGAGATTACACAGATAGAAGTGTCAAGAGAGATGCTGCTAAAGTACGCCCTTCTTATAGCAGCATTTAAATGGCACACGACGCCTTGCTGCTTTTTCTTTCCCAGAGAGACCTGCTGTCAATTTTTTCACTCTGGCTTCTTGATCAAAAATGTCCACCTGAAGTGTCTTACAGAAATAGGCTCCAGGTGTAAAAACCAGTACGGGGCTACATTTTCTGCGTGCTACACATAAGTCACATCAAACTCACTCATCAAACTTCACTCTCTCCTTCCATTCTCCACTGCCTCTACCATTGTGTTCTCTGGATCTCAGAGTCTAAAGGCAGGCGCAATAGTTTCCACTGAGGGGTTGGAAGAGGTGTACAAGCAGCACAAATAGCTTCTGCGCTGCGCAGGCCATTTCTCTGCATTTTAGAGTCTAAGGGAAAGCGCTAGTGTTCCTGCGGAGAGCTGCAACAGCTGCAGAATATGTGTTGTCTTGGCACATGTTTGCAATCCACCATGATGGATCCTTAGTGAAACCAAACTGTGGTTCTGCTTCAAACATCTCACCCTGCTTGGCCACAAAGCTTTCGCTGACATGTCCCATTGCCTTTTTATTGCTGCGTTTCATTTTCAGAGTTTGTACGGAATCATTGCACTTTGCTTCTAAGCTGAACGTCGATACTGCTGGAGTCTCATATGTCCATTTTCTTCTCACACAAAAAAACTGCTTCCTTTAAAACATGCTGATGCGACCTGCTTTCTTGCTCAGCTGTAATTTTAGGGGTGTTCTCTGTCCCGCTTACAGTCTGAATCTAAACTAAGAAGTTTATGGGACACAGATGTGCCAAGACAAATAGTTTGCTTGGACCTTGCCACGTGTATTCAAAAGCATCCTTTCACTCCACCATCAAGTCTCTGCTTTACATCCTGCAAACTTCACACACACATACATACATACATACATACTGGAATGAGGCTCTTTCTTTCTTTCTTTCTTTCTCAGCTACACTCACCTATCCCCCACGCTAACTTCTTTACCGCTTTTCTCTTGGCCTTGCTATGCATACTTTTCCTCTTAAGACACCCATTGTCTGGCCTACCCCTTCCCTACATTGCCTTGCCTTTCCTTTCCTATCCAACCTTGCATTTCTATGTCATTCCTGGCCATTGTTTTCCTCTTCCTCCCTGACCCATCCATGTCTTTCCCTTGCCCTTCCTACCAGTCCAGTGCCTTGCACCACCCATCCCCCTTGCCACTTTGTCCAGTTTCCCTTCCCCTTTGTCCAGCTCCAATCTTTCATTTCCTTCTCCTTCTAGGACTCTCATTGCCTTGCTTGCCTCTCCTTTGTCTTGCCTGGCAAAGCCACCACTTTTCTTGGCGTTACCTTTGAACCTCTCCTCTCCCTTGCCTTGCATTCCCTTGCTCACTCGTCCCCCACCTGGAATTCAATACTCCTCTTTTTGAGGAATTTCTTCATCTTGCCTTGCCCTGCCTGCCTCTCCTAGGACTCTCAAGGCTTTCACGTACCTCCAGCGTTTCAGGAGCATGTGAGAGGAAGCCCAAAAGAGGTCACGTGCAAGCACACCCATCTGTCCTGGCAGCTTGCTTCTGGCACCTATCCTTACATGTCTTGAATTTTGGACATAAAATTCACATTTCACCTTTGCGCTTCAGGACCAGAATGACAGTTCTTTTGTATACCAAGGAAAGCAGGTAATCCAAGTGTTTTAGGTGCAGATTAGAGATGGCCCATGTGAGATCAAGGCCAGACAGAGAAGTCTGTCCTAGCCCCTTTTGTGTACCAGCAGTCTTTGAATGTACCTCTCATTTGTCTTGCCTTGGTGACCCAAAAGTTTCCTTGCCTTGCCCTGCCTTGCCTCCCTAGCCTTGCACTCCCTCCAGTGCCTACGCCCACACTTGACCTGCCTACTGCTTTCCTCCAGGGAAACCTAGCCTTGCCTAGGCCTTCCTGTTTCTGCCTGGCCTTCCTGTGCCCATCCTTGCCTAGAAGTTCTGGGTCTTCTCTCACCTACCACTCCATTTGCTTGCCCCTCATGGCTCCAGCCTTGTCAGCTTCTCCCTTGACTTGCCTACAATTGCGCCTACACTTGGTTTGCATTGCAAAGAGCGGTAGGCAAGGCAAAGCAAAGCAAGGAAGGTCTTTCTAGGTCTTGCCAGGCAAGGCACACAGAAGCAAGCAAGCAAAACAAGAGTAGACTAGCCACAGCATCAAAGGCAAGGCAAGGTCAAGTGACTCTGAGTGCCTTTCCTTGGAAAGTAAAAGATATAGTGACAATGTAATAGGGCAGGCGTTAAAGGTACCATGAGGAGGTATAGTCCAGAGAGATATTTATGTCGTAGACCCTTCTGTGCAGGAGCCATTGTTGGACATAGTACAGGACATGGCATACAGCTTGGCTTGGTAAGTTCCTGAAGGAGAATGGCAATGCTTTCTCATGGGAAGGAAAGCACGTAGCCCCAGAGTTGGAGGTGCAGATAAGAAGCTGTGTCGCGCAGCTCAAGGACGACAGCAGCTTCTTGTGCCGGCATATTTGGAAGCACTCCCTCAATTTGTACAGTCATTGAGTCAGTATCCATCTTTGGAAGGCTGTCTGCCTCTAGTAAGAGTGTTCTGACACCATTGTATGGGATCAGTCACTGGATGTTTTGGATTTTGGAGGAGGGGATGCCCTTTCTCTTGAAATGAGCTTCTTGTTCTTCTCTTTGGCAAAGAAATTAAGTTTGGATGGGCACTTTGGGTGGTCTCAGTGAATTTAAAGGTTTTTCCCAAGAGGTTTCCCTGTGGGTTAGAGCTGTTGAACTGACAGTGGGAATCTAGACACCAAGTTGTTGAGCTTTTTGTCCTTGTAGCTTTAGTGTGTGAGTAGTTCCTGTTGCCGTGCTGCTTGGATCTTGACTCTGAGACTGAAAGCTTAGGAGCGCAGAGCTGAAAAGAAAAGTGCCAATAGCAGGGTGTGTGTTCATTGTTTGTTGGGTGAAGCTGAAGTTGTAGGCAGCAGAGAACTTTCTCTCTCCGCTGGCACATTTGTTGAGCGGATGTCTTTGAGTTTGTTACCGGACTCTGCGAGAGTGAAAATGTTTGTTAGGGCAGAGGATTTTGTGTTGCCCTTTGAGTGTGGTGCAAAAGTGTTTGCACAGTTGGAGGGGGAAGATCAGCAAAGTCTTTTTTTCCTGGCACAGTTAATTTGAGAGCAGGGACGTTTCCAACTCGGCTCTGTCCTTTGGAGCTGGCCTCGGTGCGTTTCCTTCTTTTGTTAGTCGACAGCGCCATCGTGTGGTTATTTTGATGAGCGCTGGCAGCCGGTGCCAGGGAAAAAGCCAAGCTGTTTGCGGCTCCGGCCTCATTGGTGTAGGAGCAGCGCAGGGAAGAGCTCCGCTGGGGGTCCTGGCTCTTAGAGACTGAGAGAATGTGATCCTGTATGTAGCACAGAAGGAAGTGGAATTGTTTCATTGTGGGCTGTGCAGTTTATAAGCTGCAAATGAAAAGGCAATTGCAGCGCAGCCTCTTCTTTTCTGTGTGATCAGCTGCTCAACATGTAACTCGCACACACTGAACTGCATCCACCTCCCTGGAGATATAAAATGTGTATATCACTTTCCTCAAACTCTATGTATTACCTTGCACTCTAGCAGATCCCAAACCGCTTCAAAACGTCCAGCAGCTACTCAAAAAGAAAAAGTCCAACAAAAAGCTAGTGCTGGCCTTTAGAGTGCCTTTGCAGTCCGTAAAATAGATGAAATGCACTAGGGCTTTGAATGCTTCTTCCCAACTATATAAATTCTCTCCAAGTGGCAAAGTCCATCATTACAGCAAAATTTTTCAGCTGGAGTTCTGACTGAGAGATGTGCCAGGACAGAAGGCATTTGCTGACCTACCCTTTTTCCCTGTGTAACTTGGTATTTGCAGTACAATTATTTTCAGTGTCGCTGTGTCCAAGCAGCTAGAGATTACACAGATAGAAGTGTCAAGAGAGATGCTGCTAAAGTACGCCCTTCTTATAGCAGCATTTAAATGGCACACGACGCCTTGCTGCTTTTTCTTTCCCAGAGAGACCTGCTGTCAATTTTTTCACTCTGGCTTCTTGATCAAAAATGTCCACCTGAAGTGTCTTACAGAAATAGGCTCCAGGTGTAAAAACCAGTACGGGGCTACATTTTCTGCATGCTCCACATAAGTCACATCAAACTCACTCATCAAACTTCACTCTCTCCTTCCATTCTCCACTGCCTCTACCATTGTGTTCTCTGGATCTCAGAGTCTAAAGGCAGGCGCAATAGTTTCCACTGAGGGGTTGGAAGAGGTGTACAAGCAGCACAAATAGCTTCTGCGCTGCGCAGGCCATTTCTCTGCATTTTAGAGTCTAAGGGAAAGCGCTAGTGTTCCTGCGGAGAGCTGCAACAGCTGCAGAATATGTGTTGTCTTGGCACATGTTTGCAATCCACCATGATGGATCCTTAGTGAAACCAAACTGTGGTTCTGCTTCAAACATCTCACCCTGCTTGGCCACAAAGCTTTCGCTGACATGTCCCATTGCCTTTTTATTGCTGCGTTTCATTTTCAGAGTTTGTACGGAATCATTGCACTTTGCTTCTAAGCTGAACGTCGATACTGCTGGAGTCTCATATGTCCATTTTCTTCTCACACAAAAAAACTGCTTCCTTTAAAACATGCTGATGCGACCTGCTTTCTTGCTCAGCTGTAATTTTAGGGGTGTTCTCTGTCCCGCTTACAGTCTGAATCTAAACTAAGAAGTTTATGGGACACAGATGTGCCAAGACAAATAGTTTGCTTGGACCTTGCCACGTGTATTCAAAAGCATCCTTTCACTCCACCATCAAGTCTCTGCTTTACATCCTGCAAACTTCACACACACATACATACATACATACTGGAATGAGGCACTTTCTTTCTTTCTTTCTTTCTCAGCTACACTCACCTATCCCCCACGCGAACTTCTTTACCGCTTTTCTCTTGGCCTTGCTATGCATACTTTTCCTCTTAAGACACCCATTGTCTGGCCTACCCCTTCCCTACATTGCCTTGCTTTTCCTTTCCTATCTAACCTTGCATTTCTTTGTCATTCCTGGCCATTGTTTTCCTCTTCCTTCCTGACCCATCCATGTCTTTCCCTTGCCCTTCCTACCAGTCCAGTGCCTTGCACCACCCATCCCCCTTGCCACTTTGTCCGGTTTCCCTTCCCATTTGTCCAGCACCAATCTTTCATTTCCTTCTCCTTCTAGGACTCTCATTGCCTTGCTTACCTCTCCTTTGTCTTACCTGGCAAAGCCACCACTTTTCTTGGCGTTACCTTTGAACCTCTCCTCTCCCTTGCCTTGCATTCCCTTGCTCACTCGTCCCCCACCTGGAATTCAATACTCCTCTTTTTGAGGAATTTCTTCATCTTGCCTTGCCCTGCCTACTTCTCCTAGGACTCTCAAGGCTTTCACGTACCTCCAGCGTTTCAGGAGCATGTGAGAGGAAGCCCAAAAGAGGTCACGTGCAAGCACACCCATCTGTCCTGGAAGCTTGCTTCTGGCACCTATCCTTACATGTCTTGAATTTTGGACATAAAATTCACATTTCACCTTTGCGCTTCAGGACCAGAATGACAGTTCTTTTGTATACCAAGGAAAGCAGGTAATCCAAGTGTTTTAGGTGCAGATTAGAGATGGCCCATGTGAGATCAAGGCCAGCCAGAGAAGTGTGTCCTAGCCCCTTTTGTGTACCAGCAGTCTTTGAATGTACCTCTCATTTGTCTTGCCTTGGTGACCCAAAAGTTTCCTTGCCTTGCCCTGCCTTGCCTCCCTAGCCTTGCACTCCCTCCAGTGCCTACGCCCACCCTTGACCTGCCCACACTTGACTGCTTTCCTCCAGGGAAACCTAGCCTTGCCTAGCCCTTCCTGTTTCTGCCTGGCCTTCCTATGCCCATCCTTACCTAGAAGTTCTGGGCCTTCTCTCACCTACCACTCCATTTGCTTGCCCCTCATGGCTCCAGCCTTGTCAGCTTCTCCCTTGACTTGCCTACAATTGCGCCTACACTTGGTTTGCATTGCAAAGAGCGGTAGGCAAGGCAAAGCAAAGCAAGGAAGGTCTTTCTAGGTCTTGCCAGGCAAGGCACACATAAGCAAGCAAGCAAAACAAGAGTAGATTAGCCACAGCATCAAAGGCAAGGCAAGGCCAAGTGACTCTGAGTGCCTTTCCTTGGCAAGTAAAAGATATAGTGACAATGTAATAGGGCAGGCGTTAAAGGTACCATGAGGTGGTATAGTTCAGCAAGATATTTATGTCGTAGACCCTTCTGTGCAGGAGCCATTGTTGGACATAGTACAGGACATGGCATACAGCTTGGCTTGGTAAGTTCCTGAAGGAGAATGGCAATGCTTTCTCATGGGAAGGAAAGCACGTAGCCCCAGAGTTGGAGGTGCAGATATGAAGCTGTGTCGCGCAGCTCAAGGACGACAGCAGCTTCTTGTGCCGGCATATTTGGAAGCACTCCCTCAATTTGTACAGTCATTGAGTCAGTATCCATCTTTGGAAGGCTGTCTGCCTCTAGTAAGAGTGTTCTGACACCATTGTATGGGATCAGTCACTGGATGATTTGGATTTTGGCGGAGGGGATGCCATTTCTCTTGAAATGAGCTTCTTGTTCTTCTCTTTGGCAAAGAAATTAAGTTTGGATGGGCACTTTGGGTGGTCTCAGTGAATTTAAAGGTTTTTCCCAAGAGGTTTCCCTGTGGGTTAGAGCTGTTGAACTGACAGTGGGAATCTAGACAGCAAGTTGTTGAGCTTTTTGTCCTTGTAGCTTTAGTGTGTGAGTAGTCCCTGTTGCCATGCTGCTTGGATCTTGACTCTGAGACTGAAAGCTTAGGAGCGTAGAGCTGAAAAGAAAAGTGCCAATAGCAGGGTGTGTGTTCATTGTTTGATGGGTGAAGCTGAAATTGTAGGCAGCAAAGAACTTTCTCTCTCCGCTGGCACATTTGTTGAGCGGATGTCTTTGAGTTTGTTACCGGACTCTGCGAGAGTGAAAATGTTTGTTAGGGCAGAGGATTTTGTGTTGCCCTTTGAGTGTGGTGCAAAAGTGTTTGCACACTTGGAGGGGGAAGATCAGCAAAGTCTTTTTTTCCTGGCACAGTTAATTTGAGAGCAGGGACGTTTCCAACTCGGCTCTGTCCTTTGGAGCTGGCCTCGGTGCGTTTCCTTCTTTTGTTAGTCGACAGCGCCATCGTGTGGTTATTTTGATGAGCGCTGGCAGACGGTGCCAGGGAAAAAGCCAAGCTGTTTGCGGCTCCGGCCTCATTGGTGTAGGAGCAGCGCAGGGAAGAGCTCCGCTGGGGGTCCTGGCTCTTAGAGACTGAGAGAATGTGATCCTGTATGTAGCACAGAAGGAAGTGGAATTGTTTCATTGTGGGCTGTGCAGTTTATAAGCTGCAAATGAAAAGGCAATTGCAGCGCAGCCTCTTCTTTTCTGTGTGATCAGCTGCTCAACATGTAACTCGCACACACTGAACTGCATCCACCTCCCTGGAGATATAAAATGTGTATATCACTTTCCTCAAGCTCTATGTATTACCTTGCACTCTAGCAGATCCCAAACCGCTTCAAAACGTCCAGCAGCTACTCAAAAAGAAAAAGTCCAACAAAAAGCTAGTGCTGGCCTTTATAGTGCCTTTGCAGTCCGTAAAATAGACGAAATGCAGTACGGCTTTGAATGCTTCTTCCCAACTATATAAATTCTCTCCAAGTGGCAAAGTCCATCATTACAGCAAAATTTTTCAGCTGGAGTTCTGACTGAGAGATGTGCCAGGACAGAAGGCATTTGCTGACCTACCCTTTTTCCCTGTGTAACTTGGTATTTGCAGTACAATTATTTTCAGTGTCGCTGTGTCCAAGCAGCTAGAGATTACACAGATAGAAGTGTCAAGAGAGATGCTGCGAAAGTACGCCCTTCTTATAGCAGCATTTAAATGGCACACGACGCCTTGCTGCTTTTTCTTTCCCAGAGAGACCTGCTGTCAATTTTTTCACTCTGGCTTCTTGATCAAAAATGTCCACCTGAAATGTCTTACAGAAATAGGCTCCAGGTGTAAAAACCAGTACGGGGCTACATTTTCTGCGTGCTCCACATAAGTCACATCAAACTCACTCGTCAAACTTCACTCTCTCCTTCCATTCTCCACTGCCTCTACCATTGTGTTCTCTGGATCTCAGAGTCTAAAGGCAGGCGCAATAGTTTCCACTGAGGGGTTGGAAGAGGTGTACAAGCAGCACAAATAGCTTCTGCGCTGCGCAGGCCATTTCTCTGCATTTTAGAGTCTAAGGGAAAGCGCTAGTGTTCCTGCGGAGAGCTGCAACAGCTGCAGAATATGTGTTGTCTTGGCACATGTTTGCAATCCACCATGATGGATCCTTAGTGAAACCAAACTGTGGTTCTGCTTCAAACATCTCACCCTGCTTGGCCACAAAGCTTTCGCTGACATGTCCCATTGCCTTTTTATTGCTGCGTTTCATTTTCAGAGTTTGTACGGAATCATTGCGCTTTGCTTCTAAGCTGAACGTCGATACTGCTGGAGTCTCATATGTCCATTTTCTTCTCACACAAAAAAACTGCTTCCTTTAAAACATGCTGATGCGACCTGCTTTCTTGCTCAGCTGTAATTTTAGGGGTGTTCTCTGTCCCGCTTACAGTCTGAATCTAAACTAAGAAGTTTATGGGACACAGATGTGCCAAGACAAATAGTTTGCTTGGACCTTGCCACGTGTATTCAAAAGCATCCTTTCACTCCACCATCAAGTCTCTGCTTTACATCCTGCAAACTTCACACACACATACATACATACAAACTGGAATGAGGCACTTTCTTTCTTTCTTTCTCAGCTACACTCACCTATCCCCCACGCTAACTTCTTTACCGCTTTTCTCTTGGCCTTGCTATGCATACTTTTCCTCTTAAGACACCCATTGTCTGGCCTACCCCTTCCCTACATTGCCTTGCCTTTCCTTTCCTATCCAACCTTGCATTTCTTTGTCATTCCTGGCCATTGTTTTCCTCTTCCTTCCTGACCCATCCATGTCTTTCCCTTGCCCTTCCTACCAGTCCAGTGCCTTGCACCACCCATCCCCCTTGCCACTTTGTCCAGTTTCCCTTCCCATTTGTCCAGCTCCAATCTTTCATTTCCTTCTCCTTCTAGGACTCTCATTGCCTTGCTTGCCTCTCCTTTGTCTTGCCTGGCAAAGCCACCACTTTTCTTGGCGTTACCTTTGAACCTCTCCTCTCCCTTGCCTTGCATTCCCTTGCTCACTCGTCCCCCACCTGGAATTCAATACCCCTCTTTTTGCGGCATTTCTTCATCTTGCCTTGCCCTGCCTGCTTCCCCTAGGACTCTCAAGGCTTTCACGTACCTCCAGCGTTTCAGGAGCATGTGAGAGGAAGCCCAAAAGAGGTCACGTGCAAGCACACCCATCTGTCCTGGCAGCTTGCTTCTGGCACCTATCCTTACATGTCTTGAATTTTGGACATAAAATTCACATTTCACCTTTGCGCTTCAGGACCAGAATGACAGTTCTTTTGTATACCAAGGAAAGCAGGTAATCCAAGTGTTTTAGGTGCAGATTAGAGATGGCCCATGTGAGATCAAGGCCAGACAGAGAAGTCTGTCCTAGCCCCTTTTGTGTACCAGCAGTCTTTGAATGTACCTCTCATTTGTCTTGCCTTGGTGACCCAAAAGTTTCCTTGCCTTGCCCTGCCTTGCCTCCCTAGCCTTGCACTCCCTCCAGTGCCTACGCCCACCCTTGACCTGCCCACACTTGACTGCTTTCCTCCAGGGAAACCTAGCCTTGCCTAGCCCTTCCTGTTTCTGCCTGGCCTTCCTATGCCCATCCTTACCTAGAAGTTCTGGGCCTTCTCTCACCTACCACTCCATTTGCTTGCCCCTCATGGCTCCAGCCTTGTCAGCTTCTCCCTTGACTTGCCTACAATTGCGCCTACACTTGGTTTGCATTGCAAAGAGCGGTAGGCAAGGCAAAGCAAAGCAAGGAAGGTCTTTCTAGGTCTTGCCAGGCAAGGCACACATAAGCAAGCAAGCAAAACAAGAGTAGATTAGCCACAGCATCAAAGGCAAGGCAAGGCCAAGTGACTCTGAGTGCCTTTCCTTGGCAAGTAAAAGATATAGTGACAATGTAATAGGGCAGGCGTTAAAGGTACCATGAGGAGGTATAGTTCAGCAAGATATTTATGTCGTAGACCCTTCTGTGCAGGAGCCATTGTTGGACATAGTACAGGACATGGCATACAGCTTGGCTTGGTAAGTTCCTGAAGGAGAATGGCAATGCTTTCTCATGGGAAGGAAAGCACGTAGCCCCAGAGTTGGAGGTGCAGATATGAAGCTGTGTCGCGCAGCTCAAGGACGACAGCAGCTTCTTGTGCCGGCATATTTGGAAGCACTCCCTCAATTTGTACAGTCATTGAGTCAGTATCCATCTTTGGAAGGCTGTCTGCCTCTAGTAAGAGTGTTCTGACACCATTGTATGGGATCAGTCACTGGATGATTTGGATTTTGGCGGAGGGGATGCCATTTCTCTTGAAATGAGCTTCTTGTTCTTCTCTTTGGCAAAGAAATTAAGTTTGGATGGGCACTTTGGGTGGTCTCAGTGAATTTAAAAGTTTTTCCCAAGAGGTTTCCCTGTGGGTTAGAGCTGTTGAACTGACAGTGGGAATCTAGACACCAAGTTGTTGAGCTTTTTGTCCTTGTAGCTTTAGTGTGTGAGTAGTCCCTGTTGCCATGCTGCTTGGATCTTGACTCTGAGACTGAAAGCTTAGGAGCGTAGAGCTGAAAAGAAAAGTGCCAATAGCAGGGTGTGTGTTCATTGTTTGATGGGTGAAGCTGAAATTGTAGGCAGCAAAGAACTTTCTCTCTCCGCTGGCACATTTGTTGAGCGGATGTCTTTGAGTTTGTTACCGGACTCTGCGAGAGTGAAAATGTTTGTTAGGGCAGAGGATTTTGTGTTGCCCTTTGAGTGTGGTGCAAAAGTGTTTGCACACTTGGAGGGGGAAGATCAGCAAAGTCTTTTTTTCCTGGCACAGTTAATTTGAGAGCAGGGACGTTTCCAACTCGGCTCTGTCCTTTGGAGCTGGCCTCGGTGCGTTTCCTTCTTTTGTTAGTCGACAGCGCCATCGTGTGGTTATTTTGATGAGCGCTGGCAGACGGTGCCAGGGAAAAAGCCAAGCTGTTTGCGGCTCCGGCCTCATTGGTGTAGGAGCAGCGCAGGGAAGAGCTCCGCTGGGGGTCCTGGCTCTTAGAGACTGAGAGAATGTGATCCTGTATGTAGCACAGAAGGAAGTGGAATTGTTTCATTGTGGGCTGTGCAGTTTATAAGCTGCAAATGAAAAGGCAATTGCAGCGCAGCCTCTTCTTTTCTGTGTGATCAGCTGCTCAACATGTAACTCGCACACACTGAACTGCATCCACCTCCCTGGAGATATAAAATGTGTATATCACTTTCCTCAAGCTCTATGTATTACCTTGCACTCTAGCAGATCCCAAACCACTTCAAAACGTCCAGCAGCTACTCAAAAAGAAAAAGTCCAACAAAAAGCTAGTGCTGGCCTTTATAGTGCCTTTGCAGTCCGTAAAATAGACGAAATGCAGTACGGCTTTGAATGCTTCTTCCCAACTATATAAATTCTCTCCAAGTGGCAAAGTCCATCATTACAGCAAAATTTTTCAGCTGGAGTTCTGACTGAGAGATGTGCCAGGACAGAAGGCATTTGCTGACCTACCCTTTTTCCCTGTGTAACTTGGTATTTGCAGTACAATTATTTTCAGTGCCGCTGTGTCCAAGCAGCTAGAGATTACACAGATGGAAGTGTCAAGAGAGATGCTGCGAAAGTACGCCCTTCTTATAGCAGCATTTAAATGGCACACGACGCCTTGCTGCTTTTTCTTTCCCAGAGAGACCTGCTGTCAATTTTTTCACTCTGGCTTCTTGATCAAAAATGTCCACCTGAAGTGTCTTACAGAAATAGGCTCCAGGTGTAAAAACCAGTACGGGGCTACATTTTCTGCGTGCTCCACATAAGTCACATCAAACTCACTCGTCAAACTTCACTCTCTCCTTCCATTCTCCACTGCCTCTACCATTGTGTTCTCTGGATCTCAGAGTCTAAAGGCAGGCGCAATAGTTTCCACTGAGGGGTTGGAAGAGGTGTACAAGCAGCACAAATAGCTTCTGCGCTGCGCAGGCCATTTCTCTGCATTTTAGAGTCTAAGGGAAAGCGCTAGTGTTCCTGCGGAGAGCTGCAACAGCTGCAGAATATGTGTTGTCTTGGCACATGTTTGCAATCCACCATGATGGATCCTTAGTGAAACCAAACTGTGGTTCTGCTTCAAACATCTCACCCTGCTTGGCCACAAAGCTTTCGCTGACATGTCCCATTGCCTTTTTATTGCTGCGTTTCATTTTCAGAGTTTGTACGGAATCATTGCGCTTTGCTTCTAAGCTGAACGTCGATACTGCTGGAGTCTCATATGTCCATTTTCTTCTCACACAAAAAAACTGCTTCCTTTAAAACATGCTGATGCGACCTGCTTTCTTGCTCAGCTGTAATTTTAGGGGTGTTCTCTGTCCCGCTTACAGTCTGAATCTAAACTAAGAAGTTTATGGGACACAGATGTGCCAAGACAAATAGTTTGCTTGGACCTTGCCACGTGTATTCAAAAGCATCCTTTCACTCCACCATCAAGTCTCTGCTTTACATCCTGCAAACTTCACACACACATACATACATACATACTGGAATGAGGCACTTTCTTTCTTTCTTTCTCAGCTACACTCACCTATCCCCCACGCTAACTTCTTTACCGCTTTTCTCTTGGCCTTGCTATGCATACTTTTCCTCTTAAGACACCCATTGTCTGGCCTACCCCTTCCCTACATTGCCTTGCCTTTCCTTTCCTATCCAACCTTGCATTTCTTTGTCATTCCTGGCCATTGTTTTCCTCTTCCTTCCTGACCCATCCATGTCTTTCCCTTGCCCTTCCTACCAGTCCAGTGCCTTGCACCACCCATCCCCCTTGCCACTTTGTCCGGTTTCCCTTCCCATTTGTCCAGCACCAATCTTTAATTTCCTTCTCCTTCTAGGACTCTCATTGCCTTGCTTGCCTCTCCTTTGTCTTGCCTGGCAAAGCCACCACTTTTCTTGGCGTTACCTTTGAACCTCTCCTCTCCCTTGCCTTGCATTCCCTTGCTCACTCGTCCCCCACCTGGAATTCAATACCCCTCTTTTTGCGGCATTTCTTCATCTTGCCTTGCCCTGCCTGCTTCCCCTAGGACTCTCAAGGCTTTCACGTACCTCCAGCGTTTCAGGAGCATGTGAGAGGAAGCCCAAAAGAGGTCACGTGCAAGCACACCCATCTGTCCTGGCAGCTTGCTTCTGGCACCTATCCTTACATGTCTTGAATTTTGGACATAAAATTCACATTTCACCTTTGCGCTTCAGGACCAGAATGACAGTTCTTTTGTATACCAAGGAAAGCAGGTAATCCAAGTGTTTTAGGTGCAGATTAGAGATGGCCCATGTGAGATCAAGGCCAGACAGAGAAGTCTGTCCTAGCCCCTTTTGTGTACCAGCAGTCTTTGAATGTACCTCTCATTTGTCTTGCCTTGGTGACCCAAAAGTTTCCTTGCCTTGCCCTGCCTTGCCTCCCTAGCCTTGCACTCCCTCCAGTGCCTACGCCCACACTTGACCTGCCCACACTTGACTGCTTTCCTCCAGGGAAACCTAGCCTTGCCTAGCCCTTCCTGTTTCTGCCTGGCCTTCCTATGCCCATCCTTACCTAGAAGTTCTGGGCCTTCTCTCACCTACCACTCCATTTGCTTGCCCCTCATGGCTCCAGCCTTGTCAGCTTCTCCCTTGACTTGCCTACAATTGCGCCTACACTTGGTTTGCATTGCAAAGAGCGGTAGGCAAGGCAAAGCAAAGCAAGGAAGGTCTTTCTAGGTCTTGCCAGGCAAGGCACACATAAGCAAGCAAGCAAAACAAGAGTAGATTAGCCACAGCATCAAAGGCAAGGCAAGGCCAAGTGACTCTGAGTGCCTTTCCTTGGCAAGTAAAAGATATAGTGACAATGTAATAGGGCAGGCGTTAAAGGTACCATGAGGAGGTATAGTTCAGCAAGATATTTATGTCGTAGACCCTTCTGTGCAGGAGCCATTGTTGGACATAGTACAGGACATGGCATACAGCTTGGCTTGGTAAGTTCCTGAAGGAGAATGGCAATGCTTTCTCATGGGAAGGAAAGCACGTAGCCCCAGAGTTGGAGGTGCAGATAAGAAGCTGTGTCGCGCAGCTCAAGGACGACAGCAGCTTCTTGTGCCGGCATATTTGGAAGCACTCCCTCAATTTGTACAGTCATTGAGTCAGTATCCATCTTTGGAAGGCTGTCTGCCTCTAGTAAGAGTGTTCTGACACCATTGTATGGGATCAGTCACTGGATGATTTGGATTTTGGAGGAGGGGATGCCATTTCTCTTGAAATGAGCTTCTTGTTCTTCTCTTTGGCAAAGAAATTAAGTTTGGATGGGCACTTTGGGTGGTCTCAGTGAATTTAAAGGTTTTTCCCAAGAGGTTTCCCTGTGGGTTAGAGCTGTTGAACTGACAGTGGGAATCTAGACAGCAAGTTGTTGAGCTTTTTGTCCTTGTAGCTTTAGTGTGTGAGTAGTCCCTGTTGCCATGCTGCTTGGATCTTGACTCTGAGACTGAAAGCTTAGGAGCGTAGAGCTGAAAAGAAAAGTGCCAATAGCAGGGTGTGTGTTCATTGTTTGATGGGTGAAGCTGAAATTGTAGGCAGCAAAGAACTTTCTCTCTCCGCTGGCACATTTGTTGAGCGGATGTCTTTGAGTTTGTTACCGGACTCTGCGAGAGTGAAAATGTTTGTTAGGGCAGAGGATTTTGTGTTGCCCTTTGAGTGTGGTGCAAAAGTGTTTGCACACTTGGAGGGGGAAGATCAGCAAAGTCTTTTTTTCCTGGCACAGTTAATTTGAGAGCAGGGACGTTTCCAACTCGGCTCTGTCCTTTGGAGCTGGCCTCGGTGCGTTTCCTTCTTTTGTTAGTCGACAGCGCCATCGTGTGGTTATTTTGATGAGCGCTGGCAGACGGTGCCAGGGAAAAAGCCAAGCTGTTTGCGGCTCCGGCCTCATTGGTGTAGGAGCAGCGCAGGGAAGAGCTCCGCTGGGGGTCCTGGCTCTTAGAGACTGAGAGAATGTGATCCTGTATGTAGCACAGAAGGAAGTGGAATTGTTTCATTGTGGGCTGTGCAGTTTATAAGCTGCAAATGAAAAGGCAATTGCAGCGCAGCCTCTTCTTTTCTGTGTGATCAGCTGCTCAACATGTAACTCGCACACACTGAACTGCATCCACCTCCCTGGAGATATAAAATGTGTATATCACTTTCCTCAAGCTCTATGTATTACCTTGCACTCTAGCAGATCCCAAACCACTTCAAAACGTCCAGCAGCTACTCAAAAAGAAAAAGTCCAACAAAAAGCTAGTGCTGGCCTTTATAGTGCCTTTGCAGTCCGTAAAATAGACGAAATGCAGTACGGCTTTGAATGCTTCTTCCCAACTATATAAATTCTCTCCAAGTGGCAAAGTCCATCATTACAGCAAAATTTTTCAGCTGGAGTTCTGACTGAGAGATGTGCCAGGACAGAAGGCATTTGCTGACCTACCCTTTTTCCCTGTGTAACTTGGTATTTGCAGTACAATTATTTTCAGTGCCGCTGTGTCCAAGCAGCTAGAGATTACACAGATGGAAGTGTCAAGAGAGATGCTGCGAAAGTACGCCCTTCTTATAGCAGCATTTAAATGGCACACGACGCCTTGCTGCTTTTTCTTTCCCAGAGAGACCTGCTGTCAATTTTTTCACTCTGGCTTCTTGATCAAAAATGTCCACCTGAAGTGTCTTACAGAAATAGGCTCCAGGTGTAAAAACCAGTACGGGGCTACATTTTCTGCGTGCTCCACATAAGTCACATCAAACTCACTCGTCAAACTTCACTCTCTCCTTCCATTCTCCACTGCCTCTACCATTGTGTTCTCTGGATCTCAGAGTCTAAAGGCAGGCGCAATAGTTTCCACTGAGGGGTTGGAAGAGGTGTACAAGCAGCACAAATAGCTTCTGCGCTGCGCAGGCCATTTCTCTGCATTTTAGAGTCTAAGGGAAAGCGCTAGTGTTCCTGCGGAGAGCTGCAACAGCTGCAGAATATGTGTTGTCTTGGCACATGTTTGCAATCCACCATGATGGATCCTTAGTGAAACCAAACTGTGGTTCTGCTTCAAACATCTCACCCTGCTTGGCCACAAAGCTTTCGCTGACATGTCCCATTGCCTTTTTATTGCTGCGTTTCATTTTCAGAGTTTGTACGGAATCATTGCGCTTTGCTTCTAAGCTGAACGTCGATACTGCTGGAGTCTCATATGTCCATTTTCTTCTCACACAAAAAAACTGCTTCCTTTAAAACATGCTGATGCGACCTGCTTTCTTGCTCAGCTGTAATTTTAGGGGTGTTCTCTGTCCCGCTTACAGTCTGAATCTAAACTAAGAAGTTTATGGGACACAGATGTGCCAAGACAAATAGTTTGCTTGGACCTTGCCACGTGTATTCAAAAGCATCCTTTCACTCCACCATCAAGTCTCTGCTTTACATCCTGCAAACTTCACACACACATACATACATACATACTGGAATGAGGCACTTTCTTTCTTTCTTTCTCAGCTACACTCACCTATCCCCCACGCTAACTTCTTTACCGCTTTTCTCTTGGCCTTGCTATGCATACTTTTCCTCTTAAGACACCCATTGTCTGGCCTACCCCTTCCCTACATTGCCTTGCCTTTCCTTTCCTATCCAACCTTGCATTTCTTTGTCATTCCTGGCCATTGTTTTCCTCTTCCTTCCTGACCCATCCATGTCTTTCCTTGCCCTTCCTACCAGTCCAGTGCCTTGCACCACCCATCCCCCTTGCCACTTTGTCCGGTTTCCCTTCCCATTTGTCCAGCACCAATCTTTAATTTCCTTCTCCTTCTAGGACTCTCATTGCCTTGCTTGCCTCTCCTTTGTCTTGCCTGGCAAAGCCACCACTTTTCTTGGCGTTACCTTTGAACCTCTCCTCTCCCTTGCCTTGCATTCCCTTGCTCACTCGTCCCCCACCTGGAATTCAATACCCCTCTTTTTGCGGCATTTCTTCATCTTGCCTTGCCCTGCCTGCTTCCCCTAGGACTCTCAAGGCTTTCACGTACCTCCAGCGTTTCAGGAGCATGTGAGAGGAAGCCCAAAAGAGGTCACGTGCAAGCACACCCATCTGTCCTGGCAGCTTGCTTCTGGCACCTATCCTTACATGTCTTGAATTTTGGACATAAAATTCACATTTCACCTTTGCGCTTCAGGACCAGAATGACAGTTCTTTTGTATACCAAGGAAAGCAGGTAATCCAAGTGTTTTAGGTGCAGATTAGAGATGGCCCATGTGAGATCAAGGCCAGACAGAGAAGTCTGTCCTAGCCCCTTTTGTGTACCAGCAGTCTTTGAATGTACCTCTCATTTGTCTTGCCTTGGTGACCCAAAAGTTTCCTTGCCTTGCCCTGCCTTGCCTCCCTAGCCTTGCACTCCCTCCAGTGCCTACGCCCACACTTGACCTGCTTACTGCTTTCCTCCAGGGAAACCTAGCCTTGCCTAGGCCTTCCTGTTTCTGCCAGGCCTTCCTGTGCCCATCCTTGCCTAGAAGTTCTGGACCTTCTCTCACCCACCACTCCATTTGCTTGCCCCTCATGGCTCCAGCCTTGTCAACTTCTCCCTTGACTTGCCTACAATTGCGCCTACACTTGGTTTGCATTGCAAAGAGCGGTAGGCAAGGCAAAGCAAAGCAAGGAAGGTCTTTCTAGGTCTTGCCAGGCAAGGCACACAGAAGCAAGCAAGCAAAACAAGAGTAGACTAGCCACAGCATCAAAGGCAAGGCAAGGCCAAGTGACTCTGAGTGCCTTTCCTTGGCAAGTAAAAGATATAGTGACAATGTAATAGGGCAGGCGTTAAAGGTACCATGAGGAGGTATAGTCCAGAGAGATATTTATGTCGTAGACCCTTCTGTGCAGGAGCCATTGTTGGACATAGTACAGGACATGGCATACAGCTTGGCTTGGTAAGTTCCTGAAGGAGAATGGCAATGCTTTCTCATGGGAAGGAAAGCACGTAGCCCCAGAGTTGGAGGTGCAGATAAGAAGCTGTGTCGCGCAGCTCAAGGACGACAGCAGCTTCTTGTGCCGGCATATTTGGAAGCACTCCCTCAATTTGTACAGTCATTGAGTCAGTATCCATCTTTGGAAGGCTGTCTGCCTCTAGTAAGAGTGTTCTGACACCATTGTATGGGATCAGTCACTGGATGTTTTGGATTATGGAGGAGGGGATGCCATTTCTCTTGAAATGAGCTTCTTGTTCTTCTCTTTGGCAAAGAAATTAAGTTTGGATGGGCACTTTGGGTGGTCTCAGTGAATTTAAAGGTTTTTCCCAAGAGGTTTCCCTGTGGGTTAGAGCTGTTGAACTGACAGTGGGAATCTAGACACCAAGTTGTTGAGCTTTTTGTCCTTGTAGCTTTAGTGTGTGAGTAGTCCCTGTTGCCATGCTGCTTGGATCTTGACTCTGAGACTGAAAGCTTAGGAGCGTAGAGCCGAAAAGAAAAGTGCCAATAGCAGGGTGTGTGTTCATTGTTTGATGGGTGAAGCTGAAATTGTAGGCAGCAAAGAACTTTCTCTCTCCGCTGGCACATTTGTTGAGCGGATGTCTTTGAGTTTGTTACCGGACTCTGCGAGAGTGAAAATGTTTGTTAGGGCAGAGGATTTTGTGTTGCCCTTTGAGTGTGGTGCAAAAGTGTTTGCACACTTGGAGGGGGAAGATCAGCAAAGTCTTTTTTTCCTGGCACAGTTAATTTGAGAGCAGGGGCGTTTCCAACTCGGCTCTGTCCTTTGGAGCTGGCCTCGGTGCATTTCCTTCTTTTGTTAGTCGACAGCGCCATCGTGTGGTTATTTTGATGAGCGCTGGCAGACGGTGCCAGGGAAAAAGCCAAGATGTTTGCGGCTCCGGCCTCATTGGTGTAGGAGCAGCGCAGGGAAGAGCTCCGCTGGAGGTCCTGGCTCTTAGAGACTGAGAGAATGTGATCCTGTATGTAGCACAGAAGGAAGTGGAATTGTTTCATTGTGGGCTGTGCAGTTTATAAGCTGCAAATGAAAAGGCAATTGCAGCGCAGCCTCTTCTTTTCTGTGTGATCAGCTGCTCAACATGTAACTCGCACACACTGAACTGCATCCACCTCCCTGGAGATATAAAATGTGTATATCACTTTCCTCAAACTCTATGTATTACCTTGCACTCTAGCAGATCCCAAACCACTTCAAAACGTCCAGCAGCTACTCAAAAAGAAAAAGTCCAACAAAAAGCTAGTGCTGGTCTTTATAGTGCCTTTGCAGTCCGTAAAATAGACGAAACGCACAAGGGCTTTGAATGCTTCTTCCCAACTATATAAATTCTCTCCAAGTGGCAAAGTCCATCATTACAGCAAAATTTTTCAGCTGGAGTTCTGACTGAGAGATGTGCCAGGACAGAAGGCATTTGCTGACCTACCCTTTTTCCCTGTGTAACTTGGTATTTGCAGTACAATTATTTTAAGTGTCGCTGTGTCCAAGCAGCTAGAGATTACACAGATAGAAGTGTCAAGAGAGATGCTGCTAAAGTACGCCCTTCTTATAGCAGCATTTAAATGGCACACGACGCCTTGCTGCTTTTTCTTTCCCAGAGAGACCTGCTGTCAATTTTTTCACTCTGGCTTCTTGATCAAAAATGTCCACCTGAAGTGTCTTACAGAAATAGGCTCCAGGTGTAAAAACCAGTACGGGGCTACATTTTCTGCGTGCTCCACATAAGTCACATCAAACTCACTCGTCAAACTTCACTCTCTCCTTCCATTCTCCACTGCCTCTACCATTGTGTTCTCTGGATCTCAGAGTCTAAAGGCAGGCGCAATAGTTTCCACTGAGGGGTTGGAAGAGGTGTACAAGCAGCACAAATAGCTTCTGCGCTGCGCAGGCCATTTCTCTGCATTTTAGAGTCTAAGGGAAAGCGCTTGTGTTCCTGCGGAGAGCTGCAACAGCTGCAGAATATGTGTTGTCTTGGCACATGTTTGCAATCCACCATGATGGATCCTTAGTGAAACCAAACTGTGGTTCTGCTTCAAACATCTCACCCTGCTTGGCCACAAAGCTTTCGCTGACATGTCCCATTGCCTTTTTATTGCCGCGTTTCATTTTCAGAGTTTGTACGGAATCATTGCACTTTGCTTCTAAGCTGAACGTCGATACTGCTGGAGTCTCATATGTCCATTTTCTTCTCACACAAAAAAACTGCTTCCTTTAAAACATGCTGATGCGACCTGCTTTCTTGCTCAGCTGTAATTTTAGGGGTGTTCTCTGTCCCGCTTACAGTCTGAATCTAAACTAAGAAGTTTATGGGACACAGATGTGCCAAGACAAATAGTTTGCTTGGACCTTGCCACGTGTATTCAAAAGCATCCTTTCACTCCACCATCAAGTCTCTGCTTTACATCCTGCAAACTTCACACACACATACATACATACATACTGGAATGAGGCACTTTCTTTCTTTCGTTCTTTCTTTCTCAGCTACACTCACCTATCCCCCACGCAAACATCTTTACCGCATTTCTCTTGGCCTTTCTATGCATACTTTTCCTCTTAAGACACCCATTGTCTGGCCTACCCCTTCCCTACATTGCCTTGCCTTTCCTTTCCTATCCAACCTTGCATTTCTTTGTCATTCCTGGCCATTGTTTTCCTCTTCCTTCCTGACCCATCCATGTCTTTCCTTGCCCTTCCTACCAGTCCAGTGCCTTGCACCACCCATCCCCCTTGCCACTTTGTCCAGTTTCCCTTCCCCTTTGTCCAGCTCCAATCTTTCATTTCCTTCTCCTTCTAGGACTCTCATTGCCTTGCTTGCCTCTCCTTTGTCTTGCCTGGCAAAGCCACCACTTTTCTTGGCGTTACCTTTGAACCTCTCCTCTCCCTTGCCTTGCATTCCCTTGCTCACTCGTCCCCCACCTGGAATTCAATACCCCTCTTTTTGCGGCATTTCTTCATCTTGCCTTGCCCTGCCTGCTTCTCCTAGGACTCTCAAGGCTTTCACGTACCTCCAGCGTTTCAGGAGCATGTGAGAGGAAGCCCAAAAGAGGTCACGTGCAAGCACACCCATCTGTCCTGGCAGCTTGCTTCTGGCACCTATCCTTACATGTCTTGAATTTTGGACATAAAATTCACATTTCACCTTTGCGCTTCAGGACCAGAATGACAGTTCTTTTGTATACCAAGGAAAGCAGGTAATCCAAGTGTTTTAGGTGCAGATTAGAGATGGCCCATGTGAGATCAAGGCCAGACAGAGAAGTCTGTCCTAGCCCCTTTTGTGTACCAGCAGTCTTTGAATGTACCTCTCATTTGTCTTGCCTTGGTGACCCAAAAGTTTCCTTGCCTTGCCCTGCCTTGCCTCCCTAGCCTTGCACTCCCTCCAGTGCCTACGCCCACCCTTGACCTGCCTACTGCTTTCCTCCGAGGAAACCTAGCCTTGCCTAGGCCTTCCTGTTTCTGCCTGGCCTTCCTATGCCCATCCTTGCCTAGAAGTTCTGGGCCTTCTCTCACCTACCACTCCATTTGCTTGCCCCTCATGGCTCCAGCCTTGTCAGCTTCTCCCTTGACTTGCCTACAATTGCGCCTACACTTGGTTTGCATTGCAAAGAGCGGTAGGCAAGGCAAAGCAAAGCAAGGAAGGTCTTTCTAGGTCTTGCCAGGCAAGGCACACATAAGCAAGCAAGCAAAACAAGAGTAGACTAGCCACAGCATCAAAGGCAAGGCAAGGCCAAGTGACTCTGAGTGCCTTTCCTTGGCAAGTAAAAGATATAGTGACAATGTAATAGGGCAGGCGTTAAAGGTACCATGAGGAGGTATAGTCCAGAGAGATATTTATGTCGTAGACCCTTCTGTGCAGGAGCCATTGTTGGACATAGTACAGGACATGGCATACAGCTTGGCTTGGTAAGTTCCTGAAGGAGAATGGCAATGCTTTCTCATGGGAAGGAAAGCACGTAGCCCCAGAGTTGGAGGTGCAGATAAGAAGCTGTGTCGCGCAGCTCAAGGACGACAGCAGCTTCTTGTGCCGGCATATTTGGAAGCACTCCCTCAATTTGTACCGTCATTGAGTCAGTATCCATCTTTGGAAGGCTGTCTGCCTCTAGTAAGAGTGTTCTGACACCATTGTATGGGATCAGTCACTGGATGTTTTGGATTTTGGAGGAGGGGATGCCCTTTCTCTTGAAATGAGCTTCTCGTTCTTCTCTTTGGCAAAGAAATTAAGTTTGGATGGGCACTTTGGGTGGTCTCAGTGAATTTAAAGGTTTTTCCCAAGAGGTTTCCCTGTGGCTTAGAGCTGTTGAACTGACAGTGGGAATCTAGACAGCAAGTTGTTGAGCTTTTTGTCCTTGTAGCTTTAGTGTGTGAGTAGTCCCTGTTGCCATGCTGCTTGGATCTTGACTCTGAGACTGAAAGCTTAGGAGCGTAGAGCCGAAAAGAAAAGTGCCAATAGCAGGGTGTGTGTTCATTGTTTGATGGGTGAAGCTGAAATTGTAGGCAGCAAAGAACTTTCTCTCTCCGCTGGCACATTTGTTGAGCGGATGTCTTTGAGTTTGTTACCGGACTCTGCGAGAGTGAAAATGTTTGTTAGGGCAGAGGATTTTGTGTTGCCCTTTGAGTGTGGTGCAAAAGTGTTTGCACACTTGGAGGGGGAAGATCAGCAAAGTCTTTTTTTCCTGGCACAGTTAATTTGAGAGCAGGGACGTTTCCAACTCGGCTCTGTCCTTTGGAGCTGGCCTCGGTGCGTTTCCGTCTTTTGTTAGTCGACAGCGCCATCGTGTGGTTATTTTGATGAGCACTGGCAGCCGGTGCCAGGGAAAAAGCCAAGCTGTTTGCGGCTCCGGCCTCATTGGTGTAGGAGCAGCGCAGGGAAGAGCTCCGCTGGGGGTCCTGGCTCTTAGAGACTGAGAGAATGTGATCCTGTATGTAGCACAGAAGGAAGTGGAATTGTTTCATTGTGGGCTGTGCAGTTTATAAGCTGCAAATGAAAAGGCAATTGCAGCGCAGCCTCTTCTTTTCTGTGTGATCAGCTGCTCAACATGTAACTCGCACACACTGAACTGCATCCACCTCCCTGGAGATATAAAATGTGTATATCACTTTCCTCAAACTCTATGTATTACCTTGCACTCTAGCAGATCCCAAACCGCTTCAAAACGTCCAGCAGCTACTCAAAAAGAAAAAGTCCAACAAAAAGCTAGTGCTGGCCTTTAGAGTGCCTTTGCAGTCCGTAAAATAGACGAAATGCACTAGGGCTTTGAATGCTTCTTCCCAACTATATAAATTCTCTCCAGGTGGCAAAGTCCATCATTACAGCAAAATTTTTCAGCTGCAGTTCTGACTGAGAGATGTGCCAGGACAGAAGTCATTTGCTGACCTCCCCTTTTTCCCTGTGTAACTTGGTATTTGCAGTACAATTATTTTCAGTGTCGCTGTGTCCAAGCAGCTAGAGATTACACAGATAGAAGTGTCAAGAGAGATGCTGCTAAAGTACGCCCTTCTTATAGCAGCATTTAAATGGCACACGACGCCTTGCTGCTTTTTCTTTCCCAGAGAGACCTGCTGTCAATTTTTTCACTCTGGCTTCTTGATCAAAAATGTCCACCTGAAATGTCTTACAGAAATAGGCTCCAGGTGTAAAAACCAGTACGGGGCTACATTTTCTGCGTGCTCCACATAAGTCACATCAAACTCACTCATCAAACTTCACTCTCTCCTTCCATTCTCCACTGCCTCTACCATTGTGTTCTCTGGATCTCAGAGTCTAAAGGCAGGCGCAATAGTTTCCACTGAGGGGTTAGAAGAGGTGTACAAGCAGCACAAATAGCTTCTGCGCTGCGCAGGCCATTTCTCTGCATTTTAGAGTCTAAGGTAAAGCGCTAGTGTTCCTGCGGAGAGCTGCAACAGCTGCAGAATATGTGTTGTCTTGGCACATGTTTGCAATCCACCATGATGGATCCTTAGTGAAACCAAACTGTGGTTCTGCTTCAAACATCTCACCCTGCTTGGCCACAAAGCTTTCGCTGACATGTCCCATTGCCTTTTTATTGCCGCGTTTCATTTTCAGAGTTTGTACGGAATCATTGCACTTTGCTTCTAGGCTGAACGTCGATACTGCTGGAGTCTCATATGTCCATTTTCTTCTCACACAAAAAAACTGCTTCCTTTAAAACATGCTGATGCGACCTGCTTTCTTGCTCAGCTGTAATTTTAGGGGTGTTCTCTGTCCCGCTTACAGTCTGAATCTAAACTAAGAAGTTTATGGGACACAGATGTGCCAAGACAAATAGTTTGCTTGGACCTTGCCACGTGTATTCAAAAGCATCCTTTCACTCCACCATCAAGTCTCTGCTTTACATCCTGCAAACTTCACACACACATACATACATACATACTGGAATGAGGCACTTTCTTTCTTTCTTTCTTTCTTTCTTTCTCAGCTACACTCACCTATCCCCCACGCTAACATCTTTACCGCTTTTCTCTTGGCCTTGCTATGCATACTTTTCCTCTTAAGACACCCATTGTCTGGCCTACCCCTTCCCTACATTGCCTTGCCTTTCCTTTCCTATCCAACCTTGCATTTCTTTGTCATTCCTGGCCATTGTTTTCCTCTTCCTTCCTGACCCATCCATGTCTTTCCCTTGTGTCCTGGGTTTGAACCAGTAATTAACAAACAAGGGGGAAAAAAGAATTATTATTTTTTTTTCTGTGAGATATGGATTAAAATAAGAGCAAACCAGGCATAAAACTTAAAAGGAATAAAGAGAAGTTTATTGACAAACTACAAGAATAAGAACACCAGAATAAACTTTTAGAAAAACCTTTTCATTTCTTGCTGCTCACTATTCTTTTGTTCACATGACAACAGAGACAAAAACTTTATAATTTTGACGGTTTAAACAGTTCTAATTCTTTTTATAGTCTTTTCCTCAGTTTCTGTAGAGAAACAGAAGTTCCTTTCTGTTAATTTATGGAGTTTTTCACAAGAAAACTATTTTTTTATAGTTTCTCGTTCTTCTGATATCAGCTGCTCAGAGCTGTTATTATCAGAGCCCACCCCTCCTATTCCACATCACTCTGAAATGTTATAGGTCATTAGTTTGGGGATAGTATTTTTAAGGATAAGTTAGTCAAAGGCAAAAAAGTATTCTTCATCTGCTCCTGTGAGCTTCACTAGAAAACAGTTTTCTCATTGCCTCTCAAGGCTTCAAATCTCCCAGCACTTCACTATACCACAATTACTCCACTTTTTACTCAAATTTACACTTTGAACACCTTATTCCTCTTCATACTCTATTATGAATTAAAGGAGTTCTTTTCAGGACTTCATTGTCTATCTCCATAGTTTTAACAGAAAGATATTTCAGCTTAATTAAAGCATCTTCTTAATTCTCTACCTTTCTTGAAGTTTTCTTTTCTTTCTTGCCCCTAGTAGTTTATAAAGTCTCTTTTCATGTGGATCACTCTCCTTTTCTCTTTCTGGACGAAAAGATTAATCCGCAAGTCTCATCTGGATAAGAAAGAGTTAAAATCTTGCCCAAGCTTTTGTAGATGGTTCTGTGATCTCTGCCGGAGCAGCAGCTGGAGCTGTCTTCGATAGAAGATTCTTCATGGCTGCTCTGCAGTGTGGTTGCTGTCTCAGCCTGCCGCAGGTCCAGAGCTTTTCCTCTTTACTCGGCAGTTTTCTGGTAAATTCCATCACAGCAAAACCTGCAGCTAAGCCAGGAACCGGCCTGGCCCGGCTCAGCCAGGGGCAAGCCCCCCGCTGGTCCCCATCTCCCGGCCGGGAGAACGGCAGGCTCAGCCCAGCTCCCCACCCAGGCCGCATGGCCTGGGCAGAGAACGGGAGGCCAGCCGGAGCTCCGCCACTCTTCACAGCCAGGAAACAAAGAGGCACCACAGACTTCTGGGTGTACACTTTAAGGTGGGGTTCACAAGTTGATTCTACTTTTCAATGGTTAAAACTGCTGTCAATTCTCAGCAATGACCGATAATTGGTCAGGAGAAAAGACTCCCAAGAGCCCCCAGCAACTTTAACTTCCTTAAAGGTAAACTAACCTCATGACACCTTGCCCTTCCTACCAGTCCAGTGCCTTGCACCACCCATCCCCCTTGCCACTTTGTCCGGTTTCCCTTCCCCTTTGTCCAGCTCCAATCTTTCATTTCCTTCTCTGTCGCTGCCTGCTCGGCCCCTTTTGCCTCGGCTAGCTGTGGCCGATGTCAGCGGCAGGAGTGGGGAACCAGGCAAGCACTGCGAGGCTCAACCTGGAACCTCCAGAGCTCCTCTGCGCTCTGGCGTTGTGGCTCACAGGGCGACACGGGTTGTGGCGAAGGGAGAAAGAGTGCTCAGGCTCTCCCGATTTCCCAGGAACAAGTTTATTCCAACAGGTGCAGGGCTGGGATCACAGGGGAGAGGTCTGAGCCGAGAACCTGGGCACCCCCATGCGCCAGGTTTTAAGGACCGTGGGTGGCTCATATGGTGACCAATGGGACAACAGCAACGGAGGGGTTATGGGTGGGGATTACAATATGCAGGACCAATGGTAAGGACCCGGGCGAGGGAAAGCAACTGTACAATCAATGGGGCGTCGAGGAAGGGATGATAGGCAAGGAAAGAACTGGAACAAAAGGTGGGGGTTCACATAGATTGATAGGGCTTAGGGGCAGGATTGGGGTGATGGATGGGGAACAATCTGGAAAAATGGGAAGGGTTTACAATGATGGGCAACTGGGGACAAACCATTCTTTATGACAGGGGAGCAACTGGGGTAAACCACCTCTGAACTTAATAAAACCAAGCAAATGGGCGGCAACATCTCCCCCTTTCTTTTTAAGAAACAGAGGAAGGTGTGGGGTCTAGGGGAGCAGAGGGTACAGCAAACTATTCGGGAGCGGGAGAGGGAAGAGGAGGAGGAGGGGAAAGAGGGTTTACATCAACATAGTTAACTTGCCGTGGGGGGGATAACAAAGAAAGGATGGATTCAATTAAACACTTCCGCAACACCGCGAACGCACCTAAAATAATAAAAAATTACAAAAACAATCCATAATATGGTCCTTATAACAGAAGAGAGCCATCCGGAGACACCCCATCCTGCAGGAGCACGGTGGCCAGTGCGACGTTCAGGGTGGTCATCCTTCTGATGGCTCTCTGAAAATAAAGGAAAACAAATACTTCAGTTAACATAAAGGGAGAGCAAAAAATCAATAGAGAAAAGGGGTTCGAGACATTCCTCCTCCTCGTCGCCCTCGGGGGTTACTGGGGCGGCCTGCACGGACGCAGCGACATCCTCTTGCTCATCTGGTGGCCTGGTAGGATGTTTTGGGACATAAGGTTTCACCCACTTTTGTGGGATCCACCTTAGTCCCTGGGGCGAGGAGACGCAAGCGTAACCTCGCCCCCAGGTCACCAGATCGAATGGACCCAGGATCTTTTGGGTTTCTGGGTCCCGGACCAGCACTGGAGGGCGATGTTGGAGCTCGTAGTTGCTGGTGGAGTTAAAGTGCAGTGCCACTGGAGGATTTGGATTAGTATCAGTACAGTTCAGAAAATTGATAGTAAACAGCACCTTTGATAGCCTATCCTGAGGGGCGCAACCTTTCATTGAATCCCATTGACATTTTAGGACGCGTTTGAGCGACTGGTGGGCTCGCTCTACAATCGCTTGGCCGGTGGGGGAGTGTGGGATGCCTCTCTTATGTGTCACTCCCCAACTCTGCAGGAATTCTTCCAGTTTCCTGGAAGTGTATGCTGGGCCATTATCTGTCTTTAGCTCTTTGGGGACCCCCAGCACAGAGAAAGCCTGCATGAGGTGTTTGCAGACATGCTCGGCTTTCTCTCCTGCGTGGGCAGAAGCAAAGACTGTCCCTGAGAAAGTGTCTATGGATACATGTACGAACTTTAGCCCGCCAAATTCGGGAATGTGAGTTATATCCATCTGCCACACCTCACAGCTCCCCAGGCCTCGAGGGTTCACCCCCGCCCCTAGAGAGGGCATGACGGTGGTCTGGCAATGGGGGCATGTGGCCACAATGGCTCTGGCCTGATCCCGCCGCAGGTGGAATTGGCGGACCAGGCCAGGCACATTCTGATGGAACATTTGGTGGCTCAGCTTAGCTTGTTGGAACCGATCGGGGAGCTGAGCCATGGAAACAGGGGCAGCGAGGGAATCAGCCATCTGGTTTCCCTCGGCTACTGGGCCGGGGAGATCTGTGTGCGACCTCACATGCATCACGAAAAATGGTTGCTTCCTGTGGGAAACAGTATATATTAATTTAGAAAGCAACTCGAACAATTTTGGGTTAGAGACCTCCTTCAGGGCAGCGTGTTCTGCTCTGGCAACCACCCCTGCAACATAGGCCGAATCAGTGACTAAATTGAAAGGTTCAGAGAACCTCTCAAAGGCCCTGACGACTGCATCCAACTCAGCAACCTGTGGAGATCCCTCCACATATTGAACATCTGCTTCCCACTGCTGAGTCTCAGGATTTCTCCAAGTCACCACAGACTTGTGAGATGCCCCGGATGCGTCAGTGAACACAGTCAGGGCTTTGAGGGGCTTCCTGCTCCGTACTTCTTTTGGAATTGGTTCGAATTTGGAATTGAAAAATTTGTGGGCAGGGGCATGAACAGAGACTTGGCCCTCAAAACTATCTAAAGCAATCTGGAGTGTCTCATTTTCCCGAAGTAACTGATTAAACATCTCTTTTGTCAGCTTATCTGGGGACTCTTTGTCCCGAGACAAGCTGACTGGTACCCGAATGCATGCAAAGTCGCACCCAGCCATCTCCCGAAGCCTGGCCCGAGCTCTTCCGATGAGCTGAGCCATCAGCTCCTGTGGCCGGGTGACACTTTTGGACCTTTGATGGCTCAAGAAAACCCACTCTATGATTAAGAGGGGATCCTTTGAGCCCTGGTCCCACTGAAAAATCAGCCCACTGAGGTGTGGCATTCTCCCGAGCACAATAAACTCAAAAGGCAGGGTCGGTTCGTACCGATGCGCCTGTCTTTCGACAAGCGCCTCTTCTACTTTCTCCAGGGCTTTCCTCGCTTCTGGGGTCAGGGTCCTGGGAGAACTCAGCTCCTTCTCCCCCTTCAAAAGTGTGAAGAGGGGGGCTAGGTCTTCAGTGGAAAGGCCCAGCCAAGGCCTGACCCAGTTTAAGGTCCCACACAGCGAGTGAAGGTCTGACAAGGTTTTCGGATTGCTGTTTATTGCCAATTTTTGAGGCACAACAGTCCTCTCAGCAATCCGCAGACCCAGATATTTCCAGGGTGGCATCCGTTGAACTTTATCCTCCTGGAGTTGAAAGCCTGCAGCTGTTAAAACTTTAACTACTCGGTCAAGTGATCGGGTGAGTAGATCGTCATGGGGGGCGCACACTAGGACATCATCCATATAGTGATGGATGATGACCTCCCCCATCTCTTTGCGCACGGGAGACAGCAATGAGGAGACATACCACTGGCAGATGGTGGGTGAATTTTTCATGCCTTGTGGCAACACCCGCCAGTGGAATCTCCTCATTGGGGCTTCTCGGTTGAGGGTGGGCACCGAGAAGGCAAACCGTGGGGCGTCATCAGGGTGCAAGGGAATTTGAAAGAAGCAGTCTTTTATATCAATTACGGCCAGATCCCAATTTCGGGGGAGCATAGTTGGAGTAGGCATCCCTGGTTGGAGGGGCCCCATGTCAACAATGATCTTATTGATGGCACGAAGGTCGTGAAGGAGCCGCCACTTGTCTTTCCCCGGCTTCCGGATAACAAATACCGGGGAGTTCCAAGGGCTGGTAGTCTCTACAATATTACCTTTTAATAATTGCTCCTCCACGAGCTCGTTGAGCGCCCTTAATTTGTCTTTTCGAAGCGGCCACTGATCAATCCAGATTGCTTCATCAGTGGCCCAATCAAGTTTCTGGAAGGGGCGCTCCACAGTGGCCGCTATTAAAAATCCCGAGGGGTTTTCGGGATTTCGATCTTTACCCCCCATTGTGACATAAGGTCTCTCCCCCACAAGGGAACCTGAAAATCCGCAACAAATGGGCGCAGGTTTGCCAATTGCCCATCCGGCCCCACAATTTGCACTACGCTCCTTGATACCTGCACCAATTGAGTACCCCCTATACCCTGAATTTTCCCTGCCACAGGTTGCAGCTCCCAATGTGACGGCCATCTCCTCTGGGGGATGATCGTCACATCTGCCCCCGTATCAAGCAGACCCTTCAGATGGACAGATTCCGCACCCTGCTTGATGCTGCAATCGACGATGGGTTTGTCTTCACCCACTACTTTTGCCCAGTAGACGCCTGGTGCGTGGTCGTCCACTGGGACTCCCTCCGGGACAGGAATGTATTGGGCTACGATTTGCCCCTTCGGGAGAAAATATGGTGGGTGAATGCAGTGCGCTAAGAGGATGAGATCTTCCGGACCCTCTGGGAAGGTGATCGGGGAGATCTCAATCTCTGGGGGTGTGTGTTTAGTGTCCCCGATGGCGATGTACTTACAGTCACATCCAGTATTTTTCTTGCCTCCCTCCAGTGGATCCACAGCAACTACTGTCCAGTGCTGGGTCCGAAAGAGGATGTCCTTGATGGTGGTTAGATGTCGCGTCCGGTTGGGTGTCCAAGCCTGATGTAAAAAGCCCCCCTCCCCCGCGAGACCTGCCCCATTTATCGCTTCGCGCGGGGCAGGCTCGCGCCGCTCCCCTAGTTTTTTTTTATTATTGTATTGCTTGCCCTTGCCCCCGCACTGCTCCCTTGGCTAGGATGCCCTGCTGGGCAGTCCCTAGCTAGATGTCCAGGTTGCCTGCAGCGGAAACACAGTGGTTGACGCGCTGGTGATGGTGGAAACTGCGTCACTGCTGCAGTCGGCGCTCGTCTCAACTGTTGCGGTGGGATGGCTCTGGACATCCCCATCATCGGCACCTTCTTGGAGCAGGCTTCGATGAGGATGTCTAGTGTCGGGGTTGGGTAGAGAGGCAAACTGAAAATTATCTGTTTACAAATGTCATTGGCATTGGCTTTCGCCGCTTCTAATACAAACCGTTCTTGTAGATTTGCCTCTTCTACTTGCCTCTCTGCCTGGGCTTGCAATCTATTGATAAACTTATTAAAAGGTTCATTAGGGAGCTGGAAAATACTCATTAAATTTATCTGGGGTCCCTCCTCAGGTAATGTATTGAAAACCTTTTCTGCGGCCTCCATGACTTTAATCAGGACAGGCCGGGGTAATACCCTGGCCTGCTCCTCTGGCTTGTCCCAATTTCCCTCACCGCACAAGTGATCTAAAGTCAGAGGGACTCCATCTATACATCCATCAATACTGTGCAAGAGGCTTGGAAGGATGGTCTCCAATGATCTCTTCCACCCCTGTTTCCACAACCTGAAGTCAGCTGTGGAAAGGAGGCAGGAAAACAACTCCTTCAGATCACTGGGCACCATTTTGTTCGCAGAAAAGGTAGCTTTTAATAGACCTTTAAAATATTCGCTACCCCTCCCGAACTCCTTCTGTGCCTTGCACAGCTCCCTCTTAGTTTGGAAGGAGAGGGCTTCCCATTCCCGGGACCGCCCACCCCTTCCACGAAAAGTCACCGGTGCGGCAAGGGGGATTTCTACCTGTTCTGGGTTCTGGCTTCCAGGCTTACCACCTCCAGCTCCCAAAGCATGGGAACCGGATGTGGGACCGTGGGAACCGGAAGAAAGGGCGTGGGAACCAGGAGCCGGAAGGGGCGGGACTGGAGGACCGACTGAGGAGGAGGGCAAGGGGGAGGAGCGGCAATCAGAAAAGGCGGGGTTTAGGTGCATGACTTCAGAGGGGCCCGCCCCTGAGGAGGAGGAGGTTTTCGAGGGGAACTGGGTGGAGTTAGGGTAGGGAGAAAGGGTGGAGCTAGGGAGGAAAGGGTTGTTCATGGGGGTCTGAAAGGGATTATGGGGAGAAGGAGCACAAGGGAAGGTCCCAGCCATGTGGGGAGAAGAAGCACAAGGGAAGGTCCCAGCCATGTGGGGAGAAGAAGCACAAGGGAAGGTCCCAGCCATGTGGGGAGAAGAAGCACAAGGGAAGGTCCCAGCCATGTGGGGAGAAGAAGCACAAGGGAGGGTCCCAGCCATGTGGTCCCCGCCATCTTGTGCCCTCCGGGAGCCATTTTGAGGGTTAGGAGAGGGGTAGGGGAACACAGGGGAACATTGGAAACTGGAAGAAACTGAGGCACGGGGATCTGAGGGTGAAAACTGGGGACTTGCAACCTGGGAAACGTTTAGCTGAGGGTTTGCAACTGGGGAGACGGGGGAATGGGAAAGTGCTCTGGTAGCTTGGCCAGGGCTACCAGGGCAGGGGTTCTGGGAGAGACGTGGGGAGCCAGGGATCCTGTTACCCTTGGGGGAACCCTGAACAGGACAACTTGCCCTGCAGGACGCTCCGCAGGTCTCCCTCAACTCGGGATCAGGAGGAGAGGAACACGGGGATGGGAAAACTGGGGAAACTGGGGCAGTTTGTGGCGGTTGCTCCTGCATTTTTTCTTCTTTTATTACGGCAGACTGAATTAAGATAAACAATGTTACAAATTTGTCAGCCGATGTATCTCCTTCATTCACTAACTCTGTTAACTTTGTTCCGACTTCATTCCAAAACTCTACGATGTTTGCTCTGTCTGGGGTGAAATTGGGGAAATGCAGGAACAGCCATCTCACAAACTGTTTCACCCTCCCACGAGAAAACCGTCTACTCCCTCCCTCAAGGGTACCCACAACTTGGTAGAAAACTCTTTTTTGCTGTGCTGACAGACGTGCGCCCATCTTTCTAACCCAAGCACAGCAGTTCCCACCACCCCCTGCAGCTAAAGGCAAACGTAACAAAGTAAAAGTAAGGGTCCGACCGGGCTACCCCACACTCCCTCCCCGAGGGATTCTCAACACACAGCAGGGGGAGCTGCACACCAACACACAGCAGGGAAAGCTGCACACACTTGCACACCCCCTCGTCCCCCACGTGGGGGCTACTCACCCGAGTCCGGACAGGTGCTGCAGGAGACGTCCACAACCCCGAGGCGATCGTCGGCACGTCGACGGCTGCCGCCTCGACCCCCGGGAGCGCTACTCGACAGAAATGAGTCTGCTCTACCGGGGTAGCTGCCGCTCACAGTCTTTAGTAAAATCCACAAAAGTGCGTAGATTCACCGACCTCTCCGGGGGTCTCCACGCCTCACGAGAGGCCCCGCGTCTGGGCGCCAGCTGTCGCTGCCCGCTCGGCCCCTTTTGCCTCGGCTAGCTGTGGCCGATGTCAGCGGCAGGAGTGGGGAACCAGGCAAGCACTGCGAGGCTCAACCTGGAACCTCCAGAGCTCCTCTGCGCTCTGGCGTTGTGGCTCACAGGGCGACACGGGTTGTGGCGAAGGGAGAAAGAGTGCTCAGGCTCTCCCGATTTCCCAGGAACAAGTTTATTCCAACAGGTGCAGGGCTGGGATCACAGGGGAGAGGTCTGAGCCGAGAACCTGGGCACCCCCATGCGCCAGGTTTTAAGGACCGTGGGTGGCTCATATGGTGACCAATGGGACAACAGCAACGGAGGGGTTATGGGTGGGGATTACAATATGCAGGACCAATGGTAAGGACCCGGGCGAGGGAAAGCAACTGTACAATCAATGGGGCGTCGAGGAAGGGATGATAGGCAAGGAAAGAACTGGAACAAAAGGTGGGGGTTCACATAGATTGATAGGGCTTAGGGGCAGGATTGGGGTGATGGATGGGGAACAATCTGGAAAAATGGGAAGGGTTTACAATGATGGGCAACTGGGGACAAACCATTCTTTATGACAGGGGAGCAACTGGGGTAAACCACCTCTGAACTTAATAAAACCAAGCAAATGGGCGGCAACGCTTCTCCTTCTAAGACTCACATTGCCTTGCTTGCCTCTCCTTTGTCTTGCCTGGCAAAGCCACCACTTTTCTTGGCGTTACCTTTGAACCTCTCCTCTCCCTTGCCTTGCATTACCTTGCTCACTTGTACCCCACCTGGAATTCAATACCCCTCTTTTTGCGGAATTTCTTCATCTTGCCTTGCCCTGCCTGCTTCTCCTAGGACTCTCAAGGCTTTCACGTACCTCCAGCGTTTAAGGAGCATGTGAGAGGAAGCCCAAAAGAGGTCACGTGCAAGCACACCCATCTGTCCTGGCAGCTTGCTTCTGGCACCTATCCTTACATGTCTTGAATTTTGGACATAAAATTCACATTTCACCTTTGCGCTTCAGGACCAGAATGACAGTTCTTTTGTATACCAAGGAAAGCAGGTAATCCAAGTGTTTTAGGTGCAGATTAGAGATGGCCCATGTGAGATCAAGGCCAGCCAGAGAAGTCTGTCCTAGCCCCTTTTGTGTACCAGCAGTCTTTGAATGTACCTCTCATTTGTCTTGCCTTGGTGACCCCAAAGTTTCCTTGCCTTGCCCTGCCTTGCCTCCCTAGCCTTGCACTCCCTCCAGTGCCTACGCCCGCACTTGACCTGCCTACTGCTTTCCTCCGGGGAAACCTAGCCTTGCCTAGGCCTTCCTGTTTCTGCCTGGCCTTCCTATGCCCATCCTTGCCTAGAAGTTCTGGGCCTTCTCTCACCTACCACTCCATTTGCTTGCCCCTCATGGCTCCAGCCTTGTCAGCCTCTCCCTTGACTTGCCTACAATTGCCCCTACACTTGGTTTGCATTGCAAAGAGCGGTAGGCAAGGCAAAGCAAAGCAAGGAAGGTCTTTCTAGGTCTTGCCAGGCAAGGCACACATAAGCAAGCAAGCAAAACAAGAGTAGACTAGCCACAGCATCAAAGGCAAGGCAAGGCCAAGTGACTCTGAGTGCCTTTCCTTGGCAAGTAAAAGATATAGTGACAATGTAATAGGGCAGGCGTTAAAGGTACCATGAGGAGGTATAGTCCAGAGAGATATTTATGTCGTAGACCCTTCTGTGCAGGAGCCATTGTTGGACATAGTACAGGACATGGCATACAGCTTGGCTTGGTAAGTTCCTGAAGGAGAATGGCAATGCTTTCTCATGGGAAGGAAAGCATGTAGCCCCAGAGTTGGAGGTGCAGATAAGAAGCTGTGTCGCGCAGCTCAAGGACGACAGCAGCTTCTTGTGCCGGCATATTTGGAAGCACTCCCTCAATTTGTACAGTCATTGAGTCAGTATCCATCTTTGGAAGGCTGTCTGCCTCTAGTAAGAGTGTTCTGACACCATTGTATGGGATCAGTCACTGGATGTTTTGGATTTTGGAGGAGGGGATGCCATTTCTCTTGAAATGAGCTTCTTGTTCTTCTCTTTGGCAAAGAAATTAAGTTTGGATGGGCACTTTGGGTGGTCTCAGTGAATTTAAAGGTTTTTCCCAAGAGGTTTCCCTGTGGCTTAGAGCTGTTGAACTGACAGTGGGAATCTAGACAGCAAGTTGTTGAGCTTTTTGTCCTTGTAGCTTTAGTGTGTGAGTAGTCCCTGTTGCCATGCTGCTTGGATCTTGACTCTGAGACTGAAAGCTTAGGAGCGTAGAGCTGAAAAGAAAAGTGCCAATAGCAGGGTGTGTGTTCATTGTTTGATGGGTGAAGTTGAAATTGTAGGCAGCAAAGAACTTTCTCTCTCCGCTGGCACATTTGTTGAGCGGATGTCTTTGAGTTTGTTACCGGACTCTGAGAGAGTGAAAATGTTTGTTAGGGCAGAAGATTTCGTGTTGCCCTTTGAGTGTGGTGCAAAAGTGTTTGCACACTTGGAGGGGGAAGATCAGCAAAGTCTTTTTTTCCTGGCACAGTTAATTTGAGAGCAGGGACGTTTCCAATTGGGCTCTGTCCTTTGGAGCTGGCCTCGGTGCGTTTCCTTCTTTTGTTAGTCGACAGCGCCATCGTGTGGTTATTTTGATGAGCGCTGGCAGACGGTGCCAGGGAAAAAGCCAAGCTGTTTGCGGCTCCGGCCTCATTGGTGTAGGAGCAGCGCAGGGAAGAGCTCCGCTGGGGGTCCTGGCTCTTAGAGACTGAGAGAATGTGATCCTGTATGTAGCACAGAAGGAAGTGGAATTGTTTCATTGTGGGCTGTGCAGTTTATAAGCTGCAAATGAAAAGGCAATTGCAGCGCAGCCTCTTCTTTTCTGTGTGATCAGCTGCTCAACATGTAACTCGCACACACTGAACTGCATCCACCTCCCTGGAGATATAAAATGTGTATATCACTTTCCTCAAGCTCTATGTATTACCTTGCACTCTAGCAGATCCCAAACGGCTTCAAAACGTCCAGCAGCTACTCAAAAAGAAAAAGTCCAACAAAAAGCTAGTGCTGGCCTTTATAGTGCCCTTGCAGTCCGTAAAATAGACGAAATGCACTAGGGCTTTGAATGCTTCTTCCCAACTATATAAATTCTCTCCAGGTGGCAAAGTCCATCATTACAGCAAAATTTTTCAGCTGGAGTTCTGACTGAGAGATGTGCCAGGACAGAAGGCATTTGCTGACCTACCCTTTTTCCCTGTGTAACTTGGTATTTGCAGTACAATTATTTTCAGTGTCGCTGTGTCCAAGCAGCTAGAGATTACACAGATAGAAGTGTCAAGAGAGATGCTGCTAAAGTACGCCCTTCTTATAGCAGCATTTAAATGGCACACGACGCCTTGCTACTTTTTCTTTCCCAGAGAGACCCGCTGTCAATTTTTTCACTCTGGCTTCTTGATCAAAAATGTCCACCTGAAATGTCTTACAGAAATAGGCTCCAGGTGTAAAAACCAGTACGGGGCTACATTTTCTGCGTGTTCCACATAAGTCACATCAAACTCACTCATCAAACTTCACTCTCTCCTTCCATTCTCCACTGCCTCTACCATTGTGTTCTCTGGATCTCAGAGTCTAAAGGCAGGCGCAATAGTTTCCACTGAGGGGTTGGAAGAGGTGTACAAGCAGCACAAATAGCTTCTGCGCTGCGCAGGCCATTTCTCTGCATTTTAGAGTCTAAGGGAAAGCGCTAGTGTTCCTGCGGAGAGCTGCAACAGCTGCAGAATATGTGTTGTCTTGGCACATGTTTGCAATCCACCATGATGGATCCTTAGTGAAACCAAACTGTGGTTCTGCTTCAAACATCTCACCCTGCTTGGCCACAAAGCTTTCGCTGACATGTCCCATTGCCTTTTTATTGCTGCGTTTCATTTTCAGAGTTTGTACGGAATCATTGCACTTTGCTTCTAAGCTGAACGTCGATACTGCTGGAGTCTCATATGTCCATTTTCTTCTCACACAAAAAAACTGCTTCCTTTAAAACATGCTGATGCGACCTGCTTTCTTGCTCAGCTGTAATTTTAGGGGTGTTCTCTGTCCCGCTTACAGTCTGAATCTAAACTAAGAAGTTTATGGGACACAGATGTGCCAAGACAAATAGTTTGCTTGGACCTTGCCACGTGTATTCAAAAGCATCCTTTCACTCCACCATCAAGTCACTGCTTTCTTCTGCTTTACATCCTGCAAACTTCACACACACATACATACATACAAACTGGAATGAGGCACTTTCTTTCTTTCTTTCTCAGCTACACTCACCTATCCCCCACGCTAACTTCTTTACCGCTTTTCTCTTGGCCTTGCTATGCATACTTTTCCTCTTAAGACACCCATTGTCTGGCCTACCCCTTCCCTACATTGCCTTGCCTTTCCTTTCCTATCCAACCTTGCATTTCTTTGTCATTCCTGGCCATTGTTTTCCTCTTCCTTCCTGACCCATCCATGTCTTTCCCTTGCCCTTCCTACCAGTCCAGTGCCTTGCACCACCCATCCCCCTTGCCACTTTGTCCAGTTTCCCTTCCCCTTTGTCCAGCTCCAATCTTTCATTTCCTTCTCCTTCTAGGACTCTCATTGCCTTGCTTGCCTCTCCTTTGTCTTGCCTGGCAAAGCCACCACTTTTCTTGGCATTACCTTTGAACCTCTCCTCTCCCTTGCCTTGCATTCCCTTGCTCACTCGTCCCCCACCTGGAATTCAATACCCCTCTTTTTGCGGAATTTCTTCATCTTGCCTTGCCCTGCCTGCTTCTCCTAGGACTCTCAAGGCTTTCACGTACCTCCAGCGTTTCAGGAGCATGTGAGAGGAAGCCCAAAAGAGGTCACGTGCAAGCACACCCATCTGTCCTGGCAGCTTGCTTCTGGCACCTATCCTTACATGTCTTGAATTTTGGACATAAAATTCACATTTCACCTTTGCGCTTCAGGACCAGAATGACAGTTCTTTTGTATACCAAGAAAAGCAGGTAATCCAAGTGTTTTAGGTGCAGATTAGAGATGGCCCATGTGAGATCAAGGCCAGCCAGAGAAGTGTGTCCTAGCCCCTTTTGTGTACCAGCAGTCTTTGAATGTACCTCTCATTTGTCTTGCCTTGGTGACCCAAAAGTTTCCTTGCCTTGCCCTGCCTTGCCTCCCTAGCCTTGCACTCCCTCCAGTGCCTACGCCCACACTTGACCTGCCTACTGCTTTCCTCCAGGGAAACCTAGCCTTGCCTAGCCCTTCCTGTTTCTGCCTGGCCTTCCTATGCCCATCCTTGCCTAGAAGTTCTGGGCCTTCTCTCACCTACCACTCCATTTGCTTGCCCCTCATGGCTCCAGCCTTGTCAACTTCTCCCTTGACTTGCCTACAATTGCGCCTACATGTGGTTTGCATTGCAAAGAGCGGTAGGCAAGGCAAAGCAAAGCAAGGAAGGTCTTTCTAGGTCTTGCCAGGCAAGGCACACAAGCAAGCAAGCAAAACAAGAGTAGACTAGCCACAGCATCAAAGGCAAGGCAAGGCCAAGTGACTCTGAGTGCCTTTCCTTGGCAAGTAAAAGATATAGTGACAATGTAATAGGGCAGGCGTTAAAGGTACCATGAGGAGGTATAGTCCAGAGAGATATTTATGTCGTAGACCCTTCTGTGCAGGAGCCATTGTTGGACATAGTACAAGACATGGCATACAGCTTGGCTTGGTAAGTTCCTGAAGGAGAATGGCAATGCTTTCTCATGGGAAGGAAAGCACGTAGCCCCAGAGTTGGAGGTGCAGATAAGAAGCTGTGTCGCGCAGCTCAAGGACGACAGCAGCTTCTTGTGCCGTAATATTTGGAAGCACTCCCTCAATTTGTACAGTCATTGAGTCAGTATCCATCTTTGGAAGGCTGTCTGCCTCTAGTAAGAGTGTTCTGACACCATTGTATGGGATCAGTCACTGGATGTTTTGGATTTTGGAGGAGGGGATGCCATTTCTCTTGAAATGAGCTTCTTGTTCTTCTCTTTGGCAAAGAAATTAAGTTTGGATGGGCACTTTGGGTGGTCTCAGTGAATTTAATGGTTTTTCCCAAGAGGTTTCCCTGTGGGTTAGAGCTGGTTAACTGACAGTGGGAATCTAGACAGCAAGTTGTTGAGCTTTTTGTCCTTGTAGCTTTAGTGTGTGAGTAGTCCCTGTTGCCATGCTGCTTGGATCTTGTCTCTGAGACTGAAAGCTTAGGAGCGTAGAGCTGAAAAGAAAAGTGCCAATAGCAGGGTGTGTGTTCATTGTTTGATGGGTGAAGTTGAAATTGTAGGCAGCAAAGAACTTTCTCTCTCCGCTGGCACATTTGTTGAGCGGATGTCTTTGAGTTTGTTACCGGACTCTGCGAGAGTGAAAATGTTTGTTAGGGCAGAAGATTTCGTGTTGCCCTTTGAGTGTGGTGCAAAAGTGTTTGCACACTTGGAGGGGGAAGATCAGCAAAGTCTTTTTTTCCTGGCACAGTTAATTTGAGAGCAGGGACGTTTCCAATTGGGCTCTGTCCTTTGGAGCTGGCCTCGGTGCGTTTCCTTCTTTTGTTAGTCGACAGCGCCATCGTGTGGTTATTTTGATGAGCGCTGGCAGACGGTGCCAGGGAAAAAGCCAAGCTGTTTGCGGCTCCGGCCTCATTGGTGTAGGAGCAGCGCAGGGAAGAGCTCCGCTGGGGGTCCTGGCTCTTAGAGACTGAGAGAATGTGATCCTGTATGTAGCACAGAAGGAAGTGGAATTGTTTCATTGTGGGCTGTGCAGTTTATAAGCTGCAAATGAAAAGGCAATTGCAGCGCAGCCTCTTCTTTTCTGTGTGATCAGCTGCTCAACATGTAACTCGCACACACTGAACTGCATCCACCTCCCTGGAGATATAAAATGTGTATATCACTTTCCTCAAGCTCTATGTATTACCTTGCACTCTAGCAGATCCCAAACCGCTTCAAAACGTCCAGCAGCTACTCAAAAAGAAAAAGTCCAACAAAAAGCTAGTGCTGGCCTTTATAGTGCCCTTGCAGTCCGTAAAATAGACGAAATGCACTAGGGCTTTGAATGCTTCTTCCCAACTATATAAATTCTCTCCAGGTGGCAAAGTTCATCATTACAGCAAAATTTTTCAGCTGGAGTTCTGACTGAGAGATGTCCCAGGACAGAAGGCATTTGCTGACCTACCCTTTTTCCCTGTGTAACTTGGTATTTGCAGTACAATTATTTTCAGTGTCGCTGTGTCCAAGCAGCTAGAGATTACACAGATAGAAGTGTCAAGAGAGATGCTGCTAAAGTACGCCCTTCTTATAGCAGCATTTAAATGGCACACGACGCCTTGCTGCTTTTTCTTTCCCAGAGAGACCTGCTGTCAATTTTTTCACTCTGGCTTCTTGATCAAAAATGTCCACCTGAAATGTCTTACAGAAATAGGCTCCAGGTGTAAAAACCAGTACGGGGCTACATTTTCTGCGTGTTCCACATAAGTCACATCAAACTCACTCATCAAACTTCACTCTCTCCTTCCATTCTCCACTGCCTCTACCATTGTGTTCTCTGGATCTCAGAGTCTAAAGGCAGGCGCAATAGTTTCCACTGAGGGGTTGGAAGAGGTGTACAAGCAGCACAAATAGCTTCTGCGCTGCGCAGGCCATTTCTCTGCATTTTAGAGTCTAAGGGAAAGCGCTAGTTTTCCTGCGGAGAGCTGCAACAGCTGCAGAATATGTGTTGTCTTGGCACATGTTTGCAATCCACCATGATGGATCCTTAGTGAAACCAAACTGTGGTTCTGCTTCAAACATCTCACCCTGCTTGGCCACAAAGCTTTCGCTGACATGTCCCATTGCCTTTTTATTGCTGCGTTTCATTTTCAGAGTTTGTACGGAATCATTGCACTTTGCTTCTAAGCTGAACGTCGATACTGCTGGAGTCTCATATGTCCATTTTCTTCTCACACAAAAAAACTGCTTCCTTTAAAACATGCTGATGCGACCTGCTTTCTTGCTCAGCTGTAATTTTAGGGGTGTTCTCTGTCCCGCTTACAGTCTGAATCTAAACTAAGAAGTTTATGGGACACAGATGTGCCAAGACAAATAGTTTGCTTGGACCTTGCCACGTGTATTCAAAAGCATCCTTTCACTCCACCATCAAGTCACTGCTTTCTTCTGCTTTACATCCTGCAAACTTCACACACATATACATACATACAAACTGGAATGAGGCACTTTCTTTCTTTCTTTCTTTCTCAGCTACACTCACCTATCCCCCACGCTAACTTCTTTACCGCTTTTCTCTTGGCCTTGCTATGCATACTTTTCTTCTTAAGACACCCATTGTCTGGCCTACCCCTTCCCTACATTGCCTTGCCTTTCCTTTCCTATCCAACCTTGCATTTCTTTGTCATTCCTGGCCATTGTTTTCCTCTTCCTTCCTGACCCATCCATGTCTTTCCCTTGCCCTTCCTACCAGTCCAGTGCCTTGCACCACCCATCCCCCTTGCCACTTTGTCCAGTTTCCCTTCCCCTTTGTCCAGCTCCAATCTTTCATTTCCTTCTCCTTCTAGGACTCTCATTGCCTTGCTTGCCTCTCCTTTGTCTTGCCTGGCAAAGCCACCACTTTTCTTGGCGTTACCTTTGAACCTCTCCTCTCCCTTGCCTTGCATTCCCTTGCTCACTCGTCCCCCACCTGGAATTCAATACCCCTCTTTTTGCGGCATTTCTTCATCTTGCCTTGCCCTGCCTGCTTCTCCTAGGACTCTCAAGGCTTTCACGTACCTCCAGCGTTTCAGGAGCATGTGAGAGGAAGCCCAAAAGAGGTCACGTGCAAGCACACCCATCTGTCCTGGCAGCTTGCTTCTGGCACCTATCCTTACATGTCTTGAATTTTGGACATAAAATTCACATTTCACCTTTGCGCTTCAGGACCAGAATGACAGTTCTTTTGTATACCAAGGAAAGCAGGTAATCCAAGTGTTTTAGGTGCAGATTAGAGATGGCCCATGTGAGATCAAGGCCAGCCAGAGAAGTGTGTCCTAGCCCCTTTTGTGTACCAGCAGTCTTTGAATGTACCTCTCATTTGTCTTGCCTTGGTGACCCAAAAGTTTCCTTGCCTTGCCCTGCCTTGCCTCCCTAGCCTTGCACTCCCTCCAGTGCCTACGCCCACACTTGACCTGCCTACTGCTTTCCTCCAGGGAAACCTAGCCTTGCCTAGCCCCTCCTGTTTCTGCCTGGCCTTCCTATGCCCATCCTTGCCTAGAAGTTCAGGGCCTTCTCTCACCTACCACTCCATTTGCTTGCCCCTCATGGCTCCAGCCTTGTCAGCTTCTCCCTTGACTTGCCTACAATTGCGCCTACACTTGGTTTGCATTGCAAAGAGCGGTAGGCAAGGCAAAGCAAAGCAAGGAAGGTCTTTCTAGGTCTTGCCAGGCAAGGCACACATGAGCAAGCAAGCAAAACAAGAGTAGACTAGCCACAGCATCAAAGGCAAGGCAAGGCCAAGTGACTCTGAGTGCCTTTCCTTGGCAAGTAAAAGATATAGTGACAATGTAATAGGGCAGGTGTTAAAGGTACCATGAGGAGGTATAGTCCAGAGAGATATTTATGTCGTAGACCCTTCTGTGCAGGAGCCATTGTTGGACATAGTACAGGACATGGCATACAGCTTGGCTTGCTAAGTTCCTGAAGGAGAATGGCAATGCTTTCTCATGGGAAGGAAAGCACGTAGCCCCAGAGTTGGAGGTGCAGATAAGAAGCTGTGTCGCGCAGCTCAAGGACGACAGCAGCTTTTTGTGCCGGCATATTTGGAAGCACTCCCTCAATTTGTACAGTCATTGAGTCAGTATCCATCTTTGGAAGGCTGTCTGCCTCTAGTAAGAGTGTTCTGACACCATTGTATGGGATCAGTCACTGGATGTTTTGGATTTTGAAGGAGGGGATGCCATTTCTCTTGAAATGAGCTTCTTGTTCTTCTCTTTGGCAAAGAAATTAAGTTTGGATGGGCACTTTGGGTGGTCTCAGTGAATTTAATGGTTTTTCCCAAGAGGTTTCCCTGTGGGTTAGAGCTGGTTAACTGACAGTGGGAATCTAGACAGCAAGTTGTTGAGCTTTTTGTCCTTGTAGCTTTAGTGTGTGAGTAGTCCCTGTTGCCATGCTGCTTGGATCTTGACTCTGCGACTGAAAGCTTAGGAGCGTAGAGCTGAAAAGAAAAGTGCCAATAGCAGGGTGTGTGTTCATTGTTTGATGGGTGAAGTTGAAATTGTAGGCAGCAAAGAACTTTCTCTCTCCGCTGGCACATTTGTTGAGCGGATGTCTTTGAGTTTGTTACCGGACTCTGTGAGAGTGAAAATGTTTGTTAGGGCAGAAGATTTCGTGTTGCCCTTTGAGTGTGGTGCAAAAGTGTTTGCACACTTGGAGGGGGAAGATCAGCAAAGTCTTTTTTTCCTGGCACAGTTAATTTGAGAGCAGGGACGTTTCCAATTGGGCTCTGTCCTTTGGAGCTGGCCTCGGTGCGTTTCCTTCTTTTGTTAGTCGACATCGCCATCGTGTGGTTATTTTGATGAGCGCTGGCAGACGGTGCCAGGGAAAAAGCCAAGCTGTTTGCGGCTCCGGCCTCATTGGTGTAGGAGCAGCGCAGGGAAGAGCTCCGCTGGGGGTCCTGGCTCTTAGAGACTGAGAGAATGTGATCCTGTATGTAGCACAGAAGGAAGTGGAATTGTTTCATTGTGGGCTGTGCAGTTTATAAGCTGCAAATGAAAAGGCAATTGCAGCGCAGCCTCTTCTTTTCTGTGTGATCAGCTGCTCAACATGTAACTCGCACACACTGAACTGCATCCACCTCCCTGGAGATATAAAATGTGTATATCACTTTCCTCAAGCTCTATGTATTACCTTGCACTCTAGCAGATCCCAAACCGCTTCAAAACGTCCAGCAGCTACTCAAAAAGAAAAAGTCCAACAAAAAGCTAGTGCTGGCCTTTATAGTGCCCTTGCAGTCCGTAAAATAGACGAAATGCACTAGGGCTTTGAATGCTTCTTCCCAACTATATAAATTCTCTCCAGGTGGCAAAGTCCATCATTACAGCAAAATTTTTCAGCTGGAGTTCTGACTGAGAGATGTGCCAGGACAGAAGGCATTTGCTGACCTACCCTTTTTCCCTGTGTAACTTGGTATTTGCAGTACAATTATTTTCAGTGTCGCTGTGTCCAAGCAGCTAGAGATTACACAGATAGAAGTGTCAAGAGAGATGCTGCTAAAGTACGCCCTTCTTATAGCAGCATTTAAATGGCACACGACGCCTTGCTGCTTTTTCTTTCCCAGAGACACCTGCTGTCAATTTTTTCACTCTGGCTTCTTGATCAAAAATGTCCACCTGAAATGTCTTACAGAAATAGGCTCCAGGTGTAAAAACCAGTACGGGGCTACATTTTCTGCGTGCTCCACATAAGTCACATCAAACGCACTCATCAAACTTCACTCTCTCCTTCCATTCTCCACCACTGCCTCTACCATTGTGTTCTCTGGATCTCAGAGTCTAAAGGCAGGCGCAATAGTTTCCACTGAGGGGTTAGAAGAGGTGTACAAGCAGCACAAATAGCTTCTGCGCTGCGCAGGCCATTTCTCTGCATTTTAGAGTCTAAGGGAAAGCGATAGTGTTCCTGCGGAGAGCTGCAACAGCTGCAGAATATGTGTTGTCTTGGCACATGTTTGCAATCCACCATGATGGATCCTTAGTGAAACCAAACTGTGGTTCTGCTTCAAACATCTCACCCTGCTTGGCCACAAAGCTTTCGCTGACATGTCCCATTGCCTTTTTATTGCTGCGTTTCATTTTCAGAGTTTGTACGGAATCATTGCACTTTGCTTCTAAGCTGAACGTCGATACTGCTGGATACTGCTGGAGTCTCATATGTCCATTTTCTTCTCACACAAAAAAACTGCTTCCTTTAAAACATGCTGATGCGACCTGCTTTCTTGCTCAGCTGTAATTTTAGGGGTGTTCTCTGTCCCGCTTACAGTCTGAATCTAAACTAAGAAGTTTATGGGACACAGATGTGCCAAGACAAATAGTTTGCTTGGACCTTGCCACGTGTATTCAAAAGCATCCTTTCACTCCACCATCAAGTCACTGCTTTCTTCTGCTTTACATCCTGCAAACTTCACACACACATACATACATACATACTGGAATGAGGCACTTTCTTTCTTTCTTTCTTTCTTTCTCAGCTACACTCACCTATCCCCCACGCTAACATCTTTACCGCTTTTCTCTTGGCCTTGCTATGCATACTTTTCCTCTTAAGACACCCATTGTCTGGCCTACCCCTTCCCTACATTGCCTTGCCTTTCCTTTCCTATCCAACCTTGCATTTCTTTGTCATTCCTGGCCATTGTTTTCCTCTTCCTTCCTGACCCATTCATGTCTTTCCCTTGCCCTTCCTACCAGTCCAGTGCCTTGCACCACCCATCCCCCTTGCCACTTTGTCCAGTTTCCCTTCCCCTTTGTCCAGCACCAATCTTTCATTTCCTTCTCCTTCTAGGACTCTCATTGCCTTGCTTGCCTCTCCTTTGTCTTGCCTGGCAAAGCCACCACTTTTCTTGGCGTTACCTTTGAACCTCTCCTTTCCCTTGCCTTGCATTACCTTGCTCACTCGTCCCCCATCTGGAATTCAATACCCCTCTTTTTGCGGCATTTCTTCATCTTGCCTTGCCCTGCCTGCTTCTCCTAGGACTCTCAAGGCTTTCACGTACCTCCAGCGTTTCAGGAGCATGTGAGAGGAAGCCCAAAAGAGGTCACGTGCAAGCACACCCATCTGTCCTGGCAGCTTGCTTCTGGCACCTATCCTTACATGTCTTGAATTTTGGACATAAAATTCACATTTCACCTTTGCGCTTCAGGACCAGAATGACAGTTCTTTTGTATACCAAGGAAAGCAGGTAATCCAAGTGTTTTAGGTGCAGATTAGAGATGGCCCATGTGAGATCAAGGCCAGCCAGAGAAGTGTGTCCTAGCCCCTTTTGTGTACCAGCAGTCTTTGAATGTACCTCTCATTTGTCTTGCCTTGGTGACCCAAAAGTTTCCTTGCCTTGCCCTGCCTTGCCTCCCTAGCCTTGCACTCCCTCCAGTGCCTACGCCCACACTTGACCTGCCTACTGCTTTCCTCCAGGGAAACCTAGCCTTGCCTAGGCCTTCCTGTTTCTGCCTGGCCTTCCTGTGCCCATCCTTGCCTAGAAGTTCTGGGCCTTCTCTCACCCACCACTATATTTGCTTGCCCCTCATGGCTCCAGCCTTGTCAGCTTCTCCCTTGACTTGCCTACAATTGCGCCTACACTTGGTTTGCATTGCAAAGAGCGGTAGGCAAGGCAAAGCAAAGCAAGGAAGGTCTTTCTAGGTCTTGCCAGGCAAGGCACACATAAGCAAGCAAGCAAAACAAGAGTAGACTAGCCACAGCATCAAAGGCAAGGCAAGGCCAAGTGACTCTGAGTGCCTTTCCTTGGCAAGTAAAAGATATAGTGACAATGTAATAGGGCAGGCGTTAAAGGTACCATGAGGAGGTATAGTCCAGAGAGATATTTATGTCGTAGACCCTTCTGTGCAGGAGCCATTGTTGGACATAGTACAGGACATGGCATACAGCTTGGCTTGGTAAGTTCCTGAAGGAGAATGGCAATGCTTTCTCATGGGAAGGAAAGCACGTAGCCCCAGAGTTGGAGGTGCAGATAAGAAGCTGTGTCGCGCAGCTCAAGGACGACAGCAGCTTCTTGTGCCGGCATATTTGGAAGCACTCCCTCAATTTGTACAGTCATTGAGTCAGTATTCATCTTTGGAAGGCTGTCTGCCTCTAGTAAGAGTGTTCTGACACCATTGTATGGGATCAGTCACTGGATGTTTTGGATTTTGGAGGAGGGGATGCCATTTCTCTTGAAATGAGCTTCTCGTTCTTCTCTTTGGCAAAGAAATTAAGTTTGGATGGGCACTTTGGGTGGTCTCAGTGAATTTAAAGGTTTTTCCCAAGAGGTTTCCCTGTGGGTTAGAGCTGTTGAACTGACAGTGGGAATCTAGACACCAAGTTGTTGAGCTTTCTGTCCTTGTAGCTTTAGTGTGTGAGTAGTCCCTGTTGCCATGCTGCTTGGATCTTGATTCTGAGACTGAAAGCTTAGGAGCGTAGAGCTGAAAAGAAAAGTGCCAATAGCAGGGTGTGTGTTCATTGTTTGATGGGTGAAGCTGAAATTGTAGGCAGCAAAGAACTTTCTCTCTCCGCTGGCACATTTGTTGAGCGGATGTCTTTGAGTTTGTTACCGGACTCTGCGAGAGTGAAAATGTTTGTTAGGGCAGAGGATTTTGTGTTGCCCTTTGAGTGTGGTGCAAAAGTGTTTGCACACTTGGAGGGGGAAGATCAGCAAAGTCTTTTTTTCCTGGCACAGTTAATTTGAGAGCAGGGACGTTTCCAACTCGGCTCTGTCCTTTGGAGCTGGCCTCGGTGCGTTTCCTTCTTTTGTTAGTCGACAGCGCCATCGTGTGGTTATTTTGATGAGCGCTGGCAGACGGTGCCAGGGAAAAAGCCAAGCTGTTTGCGGCTCCGGCCTCATTGGTGTAGGAGCAGCGCAGGGAAGAGCTCCGCTGGAGGTCCTGGCTCTTAGAGACTGAGAGAATGTGATCCTGTATGTAGCACAGAAGGAAGTGGAATTGTTTCATTGTGGGCTGTGCAGTTTATAAGCTGCAAATGAAAAGGCAATTGCAGCGCAGCCTCTTCTTTTCTGTGTGATCAGCTGCTCAACATGTAACTCGCACACACTGAACTGCATCCACCTCCCTGGAGATATAAAATGTGTATATCACTTTCCTCAAGCTCTATGTATTACCTTGCACTCTAGCAGATCCCAAACCGCTTCAAAACGTCCAGCAGCTACTCAAAAAGAAAAAGTCCAACAAAAAGCTAGTGCTGGCCTTTAGAGTGCCCTTGCAGTCCGTAAAATAGACGAAATGCACTAGGGCTTTGAATGCTTCTTCCCAACTATATAAATTCTCTCCAGGTGGCAAAGTCCATCATTACAGCAAAATTTTTCAGCTGGAGTTCTGACTGAGAGATGTGCCAGGACAGAAGGCATTTGCTGACCTACCCTTTTTCCCTGTGTAACTTGGTATTTGCAGTACAATTATTTTCAGTGTCGCTGTGTCCAAGCAGCTAGAGATTACACAGATAGAAGTGTCAAGAGAGATGCTGCTAAAGTACGCCCTTCTTATAGCAGCATTTAAATGGCACACGACGCCTTGCTGCTTTTTCTTTCCCAGAGAGACCTGCTGTCAATTTTTTCACTCTGGCTTCTTGATCAAAAATGTCCACCTGAAATGTCTTACAGAAATAGGCTCCAGGTGTAAAAACCAGTACGGGGCTACATTTTCTGCGTGTTCCACATAAGTCACATCAAACTCACTCATCAAACTTCACTCTCTCCTTCCATTCTCCACTGCCTCTACCATTGTGTTCTCTGGATCTCAGAGTCTAAAGGCAGGCGCAATAGTTTCCACTGAGGGGTTAGAAGAGGTGTACAAGCAGCACAAATAGCTTCTGCGCTGCGCAGGCCATTTCTCTGCATTTTAGAGTCTAAGGTAAAGCGCTAGTGTTCCTGCGGAGAGCTGCAACAGCTGCAGAATATGTGTTGTCTTGGCACATGTTTCCAATCCACCATGATGGATCCTTAGTGAAACCAAACTGTGGTTCTGCTTCAAACATCTCACCCTGCTTGGCCACAAAGCTTTCGCTGACATGTCCCATTGCCTTTTTATTGCTGCGTTTCATTTTCAGAGTTTGTACGGAATCATTGCACTTTGCTTCTAAGCTGAACGTCGATACTGCTGGAGTCTCATATGTCCATTTTCTTCTCACACAAAAAAACTGCTTCCTTTAAAACATGCTGATGCGACCTGCTTTCTTGCTCAGCTGTAATTTTAGGGGTGTTCTCTGTCCCGCTTACAGTCTGAATCTAAACTAAGAAGTTTATGGGACACAGATGTGCCAAGACAAATAGTTTGCTTGGACCTTGCCACGTGTATTCAAAAGCATCCTTTCACTCCACCATCAAGTCTCTGCTTTACATCCTGCAAACTTCACACACACATACATACATACATACTGGAATGAGGCACTTTCTTTCTTTCTTTCTTTCTTTCTCAGCTACACTCACCTATCCCCCACGCTAACATCTTTACCGCTTTTCTCTTGGCCTTGCTATGCATACTTTTCCTCTTAAGACACCCATTGTCTGGCCTACCCCTTCCCTACATTGCCTTGCCTTTCCTTTCCTATCCAACCTTGCATTTCTTTGTCATTCCTGGCCATTGTTTTCCTCTTCCTTCCTGACCCATCCATGTCTTTCCCTTGTGTCCTGGGTTTGAACCAGTAATTAACAAACAAGGGGGAAAAAAAATTATTATTTTTTTTTCTGTGAGATATGGATTAAAATAAGAGCAAACCAGGCATAAAACTTAAAAGGAATAAAGAGAAGTTTATTGACAAACTACAAGAATAAGAACACCAGAATAAACTTTTAGAAAAACCTTTTCATTTCTTGCTGCTCACTATTCTTTTGTTCACATGACAACAGAGACAAAAACTTTATAATTTTGACGGTTTAAACAGTTCTAATTCTTTTTATAGTCTTTTCCTCAGTTTCTGTAGAGAAACAGAAGTTCCTTTCTGTTAATTTATGGAGTTTTTCACAAGAAAACTATTTTTTTATAGTTTCTCGTTCTTCTGATATCAGCTGCTCAGAGCTGTTATTATCAGAGCCCACCCCTCCTATTCCACATCACTCTGAAATGTTATAGGTCATTAGTTTGGGGATAGTATTTTTAAGGATAAGTTAGTCAAAGGCAAAAAAGTATTCTTCATCTGCTCCTGTGAGCTTCACTAGAAAACAGTTTTCTCATTGCCTCTCAAGGCTTCAAATCTCCCAGCACTTCACTATACCACAATTACTCCACTTTTTACTCAAATTTACACTTTGAACACCTTATTCCTCTTCATACTCTATTATGAATTAAAGGAGTTCTTTTCAGGACTTCATTGTCTATCTCCATAGTTTTAACAGAAAGATATTTCAGCTTAATTAAAGCATCTTCTTAATTCTCTACCTTTCTTGAAGTTTTCTTTTCTTTCTTGCCCCTAGTAGTTTATAAAGTCTCTTTTCATGTGGATCACTCTCCTTTTCTCTTTCTGGACGAAAAGATTAATCCGCAAGTCTCATCTGGATAAGAAAGAGTTAAAATCTTGCCCAAGCTTTTGTAGATGGTTCTGTGATCTCTGCCGGAGCAGCAGCTGGAGCTGTCTTCGATAGAAGATTCTTCATGGCTGCTCTGCAGTGTGGTTGCTGTCTCAGCCTGCCGCAGGTCCAGAGCTTTTCCTCTTTACTCGGCAGTTTTCTGGTAAATTCCATCACAGCAAAACCTGCAGCTAAGCCAGGAACCGGCCTGGCCCGGCTCAGCCAGGGGCAAGCCCCCCGCTGGTCCCCATCTCCCGGCCGGGAGAACGGCAGGCTCAGCCCAGCTCCCCACCCAGGCCGCATGGCCTGGGCAGAGAACGGGAGGCCAGCCGGAGCTCCGCCACTCTTCACAGCCAGGAAACAAAGAGGCACCACAGACTTCTGGGTGTACACTTTAAGGTGGGGTTCACAAGTTGATTCTACTTTTCAATGGTTAAAACTGCTGTCAATTCTCAGCAATGACCGATAATTGGTCAGGAGAAAAGACTCCCAAGAGCCCCCAGCAACTTTAACTTCCTTAAAGGTAAACTAACCTCATGACACCTTGCCCTTCCTACCAGTCCAGTGCCTTGCACCACCCATCCCCCTTGCCACTTTGTCCGGTTTCCCTTCCCCTTTGTCCAGCTCCAATCTTTCATTTCCTTCTCTGTCGCTGCCTGCTCGGCCCCTTTTGCCTCGGCTAGCTGTGGCCGATGTCAGCGGCAGGAGTGGGGAACCAGGCAAGCACTGCGAGGCTCAACCTGGAACCTCCAGAGCTCCTCTGCGCTCTGGCGTTGTGGCTCACAGGGCGACACGGGTTGTGGCGAAGGGAGAAAGAGTGCTCAGGCTCTCCCGATTTCCCAGGAACAAGTTTATTCCAACAGGTGCAGGGCTGGGATCACAGGGGAGAGGTCTGAGCCGAGAACCTGGGCACCCCCATGCGCCAGGTTTTAAGGACCGTGGGTGGCTCATATGGTGACCAATGGGACAACAGCAACGGAGGGGTTATGGGTGGGGATTACAATATGCAGGACCAATGGTAAGGACCCGGGCGAGGGAAAGCAACTGTACAATCAATGGGGCGTCGAGGAAGGGATGATAGGCAAGGAAAGAACTGGAACAAAAGGTGGGGGTTCACATAGATTGATAGGGCTTAGGGGCAGGATTGGGGTGATGGATGGGGAACAATCTGGAAAAATGGGAAGGGTTTACAATGATGGGCAACTGGGGACAAACCATTCTTTATGACAGGGGAGCAACTGGGGTAAACCACCTCTGAACTTAATAAAACCAAGCAAATGGGCGGCAACATCTCCCCCTTTCTTTTTAAGAAACAGAGGAAGGTGTGGGGTCTAGGGGAGCAGAGGGTACAGCAAACTATTCGGGAGCGGGAGAGGGAAGAGGAGGAGGAGGGGAAAGAGGGTTTACATCAACATAGTTAACTTGCCGTGGGGGGGATAACAAAGAAAGGATGGATTCAATTAAACACTTCCGCAACACCGCGAACGCACCTAAAATAATAAAAAATTACAAAAACAATCCATAATATGGTCCTTATAACAGAAGAGAGCCATCCGGAGACACCCCATCCTGCAGGAGCACGGTGGCCAGTGCGACGTTCGGGGTGGTCATCCTTCTGATGGCTCTCTGAAAATAAAGGAAAACAAATACTTCAGTTAACATAAAGGGAGAGCAAAAAATCAATAGAGAAAAGGGGTTCGAGACATTCCTCCTCCTCGTCGCCCTCGGGGGTTACTGGGGCGGCCTGCACGGACGCAGCGACATCCTCTTGCTCATCTGGTGGCCTGGTAGGATGTTTTGGGACATAAGGTTTCACCCACTTTTGTGGGATCCACCTTAGTCCCTGGGGCGAGGAGACGCAAGCGTAACCTCGCCCCCAGGTCACCAGATCGAATGGACCCAGGATCTTTTGGGTTTCTGGGTCCCGGACCAGCACTGGAGGGCGATGTTGGAGCTCGTAGTTGCTGGTGGAGTTAAAGTGCAGTGCCACTGGAGGATTTGGATTAGTATCAGTACAGTTCAGAAAATTGATAGTAAACAGCACCTTTGATAGCCTATCCTGAGGGGCGCAACCTTTCATTGAATCCCATTGACGTTTTAGGACGCGTTTGAGCGACTGGTGGGCTCGCTCTACAATCGCTTGGCCGGTGGGGGAGTGTGGGATGCCTCTCTTATGTGTCACTCCCCAACTCTGCAGGAATTCTTCCAGTTTCCTGGAAGTGTATGCTGGGCCATTATCTGTCTTTAGCTCTTTGGGGACCCCCAGCACAGAGAAAGCCTGCATGAGGTGTTTGCAGACATGCTCGGCTTTCTCTCCTGCGTGGGCAGAAGCAAAGACTGTCCCTGAGAAAGTGTCTATGGATACATGTACGAACTTTAGCCCGCCAAATTCGGGAATGTGAGTTATATCCATCTGCCACACCTCACAGCTCCCCAGGCCTCGAGGGTTCACCCCCGCCCCTAGAGAGGGCATGACGGTGGTCTGGCAATGGGGGCATGTGGCCACAATGGCTCTGGCCTGATCCCGCCGCAGGTGGAATTGGCGGACCAGGCCAGGCACATTCTGATGGAACATTTGGTGGCTCAGCTTAGCTTGTTGGAACCGATCGGGGAGCTGAGCCATGGAAACAGGGGCAGCGAGGGAATCAGCCATCTGGTTTCCCTCGGCTACTGGGCCGGGGAGATCTGTGTGCGACCTCACATGCATCACGAAAAATGGTTGCTTCCTGTGGGAAACAGTATATATTAATTTAGAAAGCAACTCGAACAATTTTGGGTTAGAGACCTCCTTCAGGGCAGCGTGTTCTGCTCTGGCAACCACCCCTGCAACATAGGCCGAATCAGTGACTAAATTGAAAGGTTCAGAGAACCTCTCAAAGGCCCTGACGACTGCATCCAACTCAGCAACCTGTGGAGATCCCTCCACATATTGAACATCTGCTTCCCACTGCTGAGTCTCAGGATTTCTCCAAGTCACCACAGACTTGTGAGATGCCCCGGATGCGTCAGTGAACACAGTCAGGGCTTTGAGGGGCTTCCTGCTCCGTACTTCTTTTGGAATTGGTTCGAATTTGGAATTGAAAAATTTGTGGGCAGGGGCATGAACAGAGACTTGGCCCTCAAAACTATCTAAAGCAATCTGGAGTGTCTCATTTTCCCGAAGTAACTGATTAAACATCTCTTTTGTCAGCTTATCTGGGGACTCTTTGTCCCGAGACAAGCTGACTGGTACCCGAATGCATGCAAAGTCGCACCCAGCCATCTCCCGAAGCCTGGCCCGAGCTCTTCCGATGAGCTGAGCCATCAGCTCCTGTGGCCGGGTGACACTTTTGGACCTTTGATGGCTCAAGAAAACCCACTCTATGATTAAGAGGGGATCCTTTGAGCCCTGGTCCCACTGAAAAATCAGCCCACTGAGGTGTGGCATTCTCCCGAGCACAATAAACTCAAAAGGCAGGGTCGGTTCGTACCGATGCGCCTGTCTTTCGACAAGCGCCTCTTCTACTTTCTCCAGGGCTTTCCTCGCTTCTGGGGTCAGGGTCCTGGGAGAACTCAGCTCCTTCTCCCCCTTCAAAAGTGTGAAGAGGGGGGCTAGGTCTTCAGTGGAAAGGCCCAGCCAAGGCCTGACCCAGTTTAAGGTCCCACACAGCGAGTGAAGGTCTGACAAGGTTTTCGGATTGCTGTTTATTGCCAATTTTTGAGGCACAACAGTCCTCTCAGCAATCCGCAGACCCAGATATTTCCAGGGTGGCATCCGTTGAACTTTATCCTCCTGGAGTTGAAAGCCTGCAGCTGTTAAAACTTTAACTACTCGGTCAAGTGATCGGGTGAGTAGATCGTCATGGGGGGCGCACACTAGGACATCATCCATATAGTGATGGATGATGACCTCCCCCATCTCTTTGCGCACGGGAGACAGCAATGAGGAGACATACCACTGGCAGATGGTGGGTGAATTTTTCATGCCTTGTGGCAACACCCGCCAGTGGAATCTCCTCATTGGGGCTTCTCGGTTGAGGGTGGGCACCGAGAAGGCAAACCGTGGGGCGTCATCAGGGTGCAAGGGAATTTGAAAGAAGCAGTCTTTTATATCAATTACGGCCAGATCCCAATTTCGGGGGAGCATAGTTGGAGTAGGCATCCCTGGTTGGAGGGGCCCCATGTCAACAATGATCTTATTGATGGCACGAAGGTCGTGAAGGAGCCGCCACTTGTCTTTCCCCGGCTTCCGGATAACAAATACCGGGGAGTTCCAAGGGCTGGTAGTCTCTACAATATTACCTTTTAATAATTGCTCCTCCACGAGCTCGTTGAGCGCCCTTAATTTGTCTTTTCGAAGCGGCCACTGATCAATCCAGATTGCTTCATCAGTGGCCCAATCAAGTTTCTGGAAGGGGCGCTCCACAGTGGCCGCTATTAAAAATCCCGAGGGGTTTTCGGGATTTCGATCTTTACCCCCCATTGTGACATAAGGTCTCTCCCCCACAAGGGAACCTGAAAATCCGCAACAAATGGGCGCAGGTTTGCCAATTGCCCATCCGGCCCCACAATTTGCACTACGCTCCTTGATACCTGCACCAATTGAGTACCCCCTATACCCTGAATTTTCCCTGCCACAGGTTGCAGCTCCCAATGTGACGGCCATCTCCTCTGGGGGATGATCGTCACATCTGCCCCCGTATCAAGCAGACCCTTCAGATGGACAGATTCCGCACCCTGCTTGATGCTGCAATCGACGATGGGTTTGTCTTCACCCACTACTTTTGCCCAGTAGACGCCTGGTGCGTGGTCGTCCACTGGGACTCCCTCCGGGACAGGAATGTATTGGGCTACGATTTGCCCCTTCGGGAGAAAATATGGTGGGTGAATGCAGTGCGCTAAGAGGATGAGATCTTCCGGACCCTCTGGGAAGGTGATCGGGGAGATCTCAATCTCTGGGGGTGTGTGTTTAGTGTCCCCGATGGCGATGTACTTACAGTCACATCCAGTATTTTTCTTGCCTCCCTCCAGTGGATCCACAGCAACTACTGTCCAGTGCTGGGTCCGAAAGAGGATGTCCTTGATGGTGGTTAGATGTCGCGTCCGGTTGGGTGTCCAAGCCTGATGTAAAAAGCCCCCCTCCCCCGCGAGACCTGCCCCATTTATCGCTTCGCGCGGGGCAGGCTCGCGCCGCTCCCCTAGTTTTTTTTTATTATTGTATTGCTTGCCCTTGCCCCCGCACTGCTCCCTTGGCTAGGATGCCCTGCTGGGCAGTCCCTAGCTAGATGTCCAGGTTGCCTGCAGCGGAAACACAGTGGTTGACGCGCTGGTGATGGTGGAAACTGCGTCACTGCTGCAGTCGGCGCTCGTCTCAACTGTTGCGGTGGGATGGCTCTGGACATCCCCATCATCGGCACCTTCTTGGAGCAGGCTTCGATGAGGATGTCTAGTGTCGGGGTTGGGTAGAGAGGCAAACTGAAAATTATCTGTTTACAAATGTCATTGGCATTGGCTTTCGCCGCTTCTAATACAAACCGTTCTTGTAGATTTGCCTCTTCTACTTGCCTCTCTGCCTGGGCTTGCAATCTATTGATAAACTTATTAAAAGGTTCATTAGGGAGCTGGAAAATACTCATTAAATTTATCTGGGGTCCCTCCTCAGGTAATGTATTGAAAACCTTTTCTGCGGCCTCCATGACTTTAATCAGGACAGGCCGGGGTAATACCCTGGCCTGCTCCTCTGGCTTGTCCCAATTTCCCTCACCGCACAAGTGATCTAAAGTCAGAGGGACTCCATCTATACATCCATCAATACTGTGCAAGAGGCTTGGAAGGATGGTCTCCAATGATCTCTTCCACCCCTGTTTCCACAACCTGAAGTCAGCTGTGGAAAGGAGGCAGGAAAACAACTCCTTCAGATCACTGGGCACCATTTTGTTCGCAGAAAAGGTAGCTTTTAATAGACCTTTAAAATATTCGCTACCCCTCCCGAACTCCTTCTGTGCCTTGCACAGCTCCCTCTTAGTTTGGAAGGAGAGGGCTTCCCATTCCCGGGACCGCCCACCCCTTCCACGAAAAGTCACCGGTGCGGCAAGGGGGATTTCTACCTGTTCTGGGTTCTGGCTTCCAGGCTTACCACCTCCAGCTCCCAAAGCATGGGAACCGGATGTGGGACCGTGGGAACCGGAAGAAAGGGCGTGGGAACCAGGAGCCGGAAGGGGCGGGACTGGAGGACCGACTGAGGAGGAGGGCAAGGGGGAGGAGCGGCAATCAGAAAAGGCGGGGTTTAGGTGCATGACTTCAGAGGGGCCCGCCCCTGAGGAGGAGGAGGTTTTCGAGGGGAACTGGGTGGAGTTAGGGTAGGGAGAAAGGGTGGAGCTAGGGAGGAAAGGGTTGTTCATGGGGGTCTGAAAGGGATTATGGGGAGAAGGAGCACAAGGGAAGGTCCCAGCCATGTGGGGAGAAGAAGCACAAGGGAAGGTCCCAGCCATGTGGGGAGAAGAAGCACAAGGGAAGGTCCCAGCCATGTGGGGAGAAGAAGCACAAGGGAAGGTCCCAGCCATGTGGGGAGAAGAAGCACAAGGGAGGGTCCCAGCCATGTGGTCCCCGCCATCTTGTGCCCTCCGGGAGCCATTTTGAGGGTTAGGAGAGGGGTAGGGGAACACAGGGGAACATTGGAAACTGGAAGAAACTGAGGCACGGGGATCTGAGGGTGAAAACTGGGGACTTGCAACCTGGGAAACGTTTAGCTGAGGGTTTGCAACTGGGGAGACGGGGGAATGGGAAAGTGCTCTGGTAGCTTGGCCAGGGCTACCAGGGCAGGGGTTCTGGGAGAGACGTGGGGAGCCAGGGATCCTGTTACCCTTGGGGGAACCCTGAACAGGACAACTTGCCCTGCAGGACGCTCCGCAGGTCTCCCTCAACTCGGGATCAGGAGGAGAGGAACACGGGGATGGGAAAACTGGGGAAACTGGGGCAGTTTGTGGCGGTTGCTCCTGCATTTTTTCTTCTTTTATTACGGCAGACTGAATTAAGATAAACAATGTTACAAATTTGTCAGCCGATGTATCTCCTTCATTCACTAACTCTGTTAACTTTGTTCCGACTTCATTCCAAAACTCTACGATGTTTGCTCTGTCTGGGGTGAAATTGGGGAAATGCAGGAACAGCCATCTCACAAACTGTTTCACCCTCCCACGAGAAAACCGTCTACTCCCTCCCTCAAGGGTACCCACAACTTGGTAGAAAACTCTTTTTTGCTGTGCTGACAGACGTGCGCCCATCTTTCTAACCCAAGCACAGCAGTTCCCACCACCCCCTGCAGCTAAAGGCAAACGTAACAAAGTAAAAGTAAGGGTCCGACCGGGCTACCCCACACTCCCTCCCCGAGGGATTCTCAACACACAGCAGGGGGAGCTGCACACCAACACACAGCAGGGAAAGCTGCACACACTTGCACACCCCCTCGTCCCCCACGTGGGGGCTACTCACCCGAGTCCGGACAGGTGCTGCAGGAGACGTCCACAACCCCGAGGCGATCGTCGGCACGTCGACGGCTGCCGCCTCGACCCCCGGGAGCGCTACTCGACAGAAATGAGTCTGCTCTACCGGGGTAGCTGCCGCTCACAGTCTTTAGTAAAATCCACAAAAGTGCGTAGATTCACCGACCTCTCCGGGGGTCTCCACGCCTCACGAGAGGCCCCGCGTCTGGGCGCCAGCTGTCGCTGCCCGCTCGGCCCCTTTTGCCTCGGCTAGCTGTGGCCGATGTCAGCGGCAGGAGTGGGGAACCAGGCAAGCACTGCGAGGCTCAACCTGGAACCTCCAGAGCTCCTCTGCGCTCTGGCGTTGTGGCTCACAGGGCGACACGGGTTGTGGCGAAGGGAGAAAGAGTGCTCAGGCTCTCCCGATTTCCCAGGAACAAGTTTATTCCAACAGGTGCAGGGCTGGGATCACAGGGGAGAGGTCTGAGCCGAGAACCTGGGCACCCCCATGCGCCAGGTTTTAAGGACCGTGGGTGGCTCATATGGTGACCAATGGGACAACAGCAACGGAGGGGTTATGGGTGGGGATTACAATATGCAGGACCAATGGTAAGGACCCGGGCGAGGGAAAGCAACTGTACAATCAATGGGGCGTCGAGGAAGGGATGATAGGCAAGGAAAGAACTGGAACAAAAGGTGGGGGTTCACATAGATTGATAGGGCTTAGGGGCAGGATTGGGGTGATGGATGGGGAACAATCTGGAAAAATGGGAAGGGTTTACAATGATGGGCAACTGGGGACAAACCATTCTTTATGACAGGGGAGCAACTGGGGTAAACCACCTCTGAACTTAATAAAACCAAGCAAATGGGCGGCAACGCTTCTCCTTCTAAGACTCACATTGCCTTGCTTGCCTCTCCTTTGTCTTGCCTGGCAAAGCCACCACTTTTCTTGGCGTTACCTTTGAACCTCTCCTCTCCCTTGCCTTGCATTACCTTGCTCACTTGTACCCCACCTGGAATTCAATACCCCTCTTTTTGCGGAATTTCTTCATCTTGCCTTGCCCTGCCTGCTTCTCCTAGGACTCTCAAGGCTTTCACGTACCTCCAGCGTTTCAGGAGCATGTGAGAGGAAGCCCAAAAGAGGTCACGTGCAAGCACACCCATCTGTCCTGGCAGCTTGCTTCTGGCACCTATCCTTACATGTCTTGAATTTTGGACATAAAATTCACATTTCACCTTTGCGCTTCAGGACCAGAATGACAGTTCTTTTGTATACCAAGGAAAGCAGGTAATCCAAGTGTTTTAGGTGCAGATTAGAGATGGCCCATGTGAGATCAAGGCCAGCCAGAGAAGTCTGTCCTAGCCCCTTTTGTGTACCAGCAGTCTTTGAATGTACCTCTCATTTGTCTTGCCTTGGTGACCCCAAAGTTTCCTTGCCTTGCCCTGCCTTGCCTCCCTAGCCTTGCACTCCCTCCAGTGCCTACGCCCGCACTTGACCTGCCTACTGCTTTCCTCCGGGGAAACCTAGCCTTGCCTAGGCCTTCCTGTTTCTGCCTGGCCTTCCTATGCCCATCCTTGCCTAGAAGTTCTGGGCCTTCTCTCACCTACCACTCCATTTGCTTGCCCCTCATGGCTCCAGCCTTGTCAGCCTCTCCCTTGACTTGCCTACAATTGCCCCTACACTTGGTTTGCATTGCAAAGAGCGGTAGGCAAGGCAAAGCAAAGCAAGGAAGGTCTTTCTAGGTCTTGCCAGGCAAGGCACACATAAGCAAGCAAGCAAAACAAGAGTAGACTAGCCACAGCATCAAAGGCAAGGCAAGGCCAAGTGACTCTGAGTGCCTTTCCTTGGCAAGTAAAAGATATAGTGACAATGTAATAGGGCAGGCGTTAAAGGTACCATGAGGAGGTATAGTCCAGAGAGATATTTATGTCGTAGACCCTTCTGTGCAGGAGCCATTGTTGGACATAGTACAGGACATGGCATACAGCTTGGCTTGGTAAGTTCCTGAAGGAGAATGGCAATGCTTTCTCATGGGAAGGAAAGCATGTAGCCCCAGAGTTGGAGGTGCAGATAAGAAGCTGTGTCGCGCAGCTCAAGGACGACAGCAGCTTCTTGTGCCGGCATATTTGGAAGCACTCCCTCAATTTGTACAGTCATTGAGTCAGTATCCATCTTTGGAAGGCTGTCTGCCTCTAGTAAGAGTGTTCTGACACCATTGTATGGGATCAGTCACTGGATGTTTTGGATTTTGGAGGAGGGGATGCCATTTCTCTTGAAATGAGCTTCTTGTTCTTCTCTTTGGCAAAGAAATTAAGTTTGGATGGGCACTTTGGGTGGTCTCAGTGAATTTAAAGGTTTTTCCCAAGAGGTTTCCCTGTGGCTTAGAGCTGTTGAACTGACAGTGGGAATCTAGACAGCAAGTTGTTGAGCTTTTTGTCCTTGTAGCTTTAGTGTGTGAGTAGTCCCTGTTGCCATGCTGCTTGGATCTTGACTCTGAGACTGAAAGCTTAGGAGCGTAGAGCTGAAAAGAAAAGTGCCAATAGCAGGGTGTGTGTTCATTGTTTGATGGGTGAAGTTGAAATTGTAGGCAGCAAAGAACTTTCTCTCTCCGCTGGCACATTTGTTGAGCGGATGTCTTTGAGTTTGTTACCGGACTCTGAGAGAGTGAAAATGTTTGTTAGGGCAGAAGATTTCGTGTTGCCCTTTGAGTGTGGTGCAAAAGTGTTTGCACACTTGGAGGGGGAAGATCAGCAAAGTCTTTTTTTCCTGGCACAGTTAATTTGAGAGCAGGGACGTTTCCAATTGGGCTCTGTCCTTTGGAGCTGGCCTCGGTGCGTTTCCTTCTTTTGTTAGTCGACAGCGCCATCGTGTGGTTATTTTGATGAGCGCTGGCAGACGGTGCCAGGGAAAAAGCCAAGCTGTTTGCGGCTCCGGCCTCATTGGTGTAGGAGCAGCGCAGGGAAGAGCTCCGCTGGGGGTCCTGGCTCTTAGAGACGGAGAGAATGGGATCCTGTATGTAGCACAGAAGGAAGTGGAATTGTTTCATTGTGGGCTGTGCAGTTTATAAGCTGCAAATGAAAAGGCAATTGCAGCGCAGCCTCTTCTTTTCTGTGTGATCAGCTGCTCAACATGTAACTCGCACACACTGAACTGCATCCACCTCCCTGGAGATATAAAATGTGTATATCACTTTCCTCAAGCTCTATGTATTACCTTGCACTCTAGCAGATCCCAAACGGCTTCAAAACGTCCAGCAGCTACTCAAAAAGAAAAAGTCCAACAAAAAGCTAGTGCTGGCCTTTATAGTGCCCTTGCAGTCCGTAAAATAGACGAAATGCACTAGGGCTTTGAATGCTTCTTCCCAACTATATAAATTCTCTCCAGGTGGCAAAGTCCATCATTACAGCAAAATTTTTCAGCTGGAGTTCTGACTGAGAGATGTGCCAGGACAGAAGGCATTTGCTGACCTACCCTTTTTCCCTGTGTAACTTGGTATTTGCAGTACAATTATTTTCAGTGTCGCTGTGTCCAAGCAGCTAGAGATTACACAGATAGAAGTGTCAAGAGAGATGCTGCTAAAGTACGCCCTTCTTATAGCAGCATTTAAATGGCACATGACGCCTTGCTACTTTTTCTTTCCCAGAGAGACCCGCTGTCAATTTTTTCACTCTGGCTTCTTGATCAAAAATGTCCACCTGAAATGTCTTACAGAAATAGGCTCCAGGTGTAAAAACCAGTACGGGGCTACATTTTCTGCGTGTTCCACATAAGTCACATCAAACTCACTCATCAAACTTCACTCTCTCCTTCCATTCTCCACTGCCTCTACCATTGTGTTCTCTGGATCTCAGAGTCTAAAGGCAGGCGCAATAGTTTCCACTGAGGGGTTGGAAGAGGTGTACAAGCAGCACAAATAGCTTCTGCGCTGCGCAGGCCATTTCTCTGCATTTTAGAGTCTAAGGGAAAGCGCTAGTGTTCCTGCGGAGAGCTGCAACAGCTGCAGAATATGTGTTGTCTTGGCACATGTTTGCAATCCACCATGATGGATCCTTAGTGAAACCAAACTGTGGTTCTGCTTCAAACATCTCACCCTGCTTGGCCACAAAGCTTTCGCTGACATGTCCCATTGCCTTTTTATTGCTGCGTTTCATTTTCAGAGTTTGTACGGAATCATTGCACTTTGCTTCTAAGCTGAACGTCGATACTGCTGGAGTCTCATATGTCCATTTTCTTCTCACACAAAAAAACTGCTTCCTTTAAAACATGCTGATGCGACCTTCTTTCTTGCTCAGCTGTAATTTTAGGGGTGTTCTCTGTCCCGCTTACAGTCTGAATCTAAACTAAGAAGTTTATGGGACACAGATGTGCCAAGACAAATAGTTTGCTTGGACCTTGCCACGTGTATTCAAAAGCATCCTTTCACTCCACCATCAAGTCACTGCTTTCTTCTGCTTTACATCCTGCAAACTTCACACACACATACATACATACAAACTGGAATGAGGCACTTTCTTTCTTTCTTTCTCAGCTACACTCACCTATCCCCCACGCTAACTTCTTTACCGCTTTTCTCTTGGCCTTGCTATGCATACTTTTCCTCTTAAGACACCCATTGTCTGGCCTACCCCTTCCCTACATTGCCTTGCCTTTCCTTTCCTATCCAACCTTGCATTTCTTTGTCATTCCTGGCCATTGTTTTCCTCTTCCTTCCTGACCCATCCATGTCTTTCCCTTGCCCTTCCTACCAGTCCAGTGCCTTGCACCACCCATCCCCCTTGCCACTTTGTCCAGTTTCCCTTCCCCTTTGTCCAGCTCCAATCTTTCATTTCCTTCTCCTTCTAGGACTCTCATTGCCTTGCTTGCCTCTCCTTTGTCTTGCCTGGCAAAGCCACCACTTTTCTTGGCATTACCTTTGAACCTCTCCTCTCCCTTGCCTTGCATTCCCTTGCTCACTCGTCCCCCACCTGGAATTCAATACCCCTCTTTTTGCGGAATTTCTTCATCTTGCCTTGCCCTGCCTGCTTCTCCTAGGACTCTCAAGGCTTTCACGTACCTCCAGCGTTTCAGGAGCATGTGAGAGGAAGCCCAAAAGAGGTCACGTGCAAGCACACCCATCTGTCCTGGCAGCTTGCTTCTGGCACCTATCCTTACATGTCTTGAATTTTGGACATAAAATTCACATTTCACCTTTGCGCTTCAGGACCAGAATGACAGTTCTTTTGTATACCAAGAAAAGCAGGTAATCCAAGTGTTTTAGGTGCAGATTAGAGATGGCCCATGTGAGATCAAGGCCAGACAGAGAAGTCTGTCCTAGCCCCTTTTGTGTACCAGCAGTCTTTGAATGTACCTCTCATTTGTCTTGCCTTGGTGACCCAAAAGTTTCCTTGCCTTGCCCTGCCTTGCCTCCCTAGCCTTGCACTCCCTCCAGTGCCTACGCCCACACTTGACCTGCCTACTGCTTTCCTCCAGGGAAACCTAGCCTTGCCTAGCCCTTCCTGTTTCTGCCTGGCCTTCCTATGCCCATCCTTGCCTAGAAGTTCTGGGCCTTCTCTCACCTACCACTCCATTTGCTTGCCCCTCATGGCTCCAGCCTTGTCAACTTCTCCCTTGACTTGCCTACAATTGCGCCTACATGTGGTTTGCATTGCAAAGAGCGGTAGGCAAGGCAAAGCAAAGCAAGGAAGGTCTTTCTAGGTCTTGCCAGGCAAGGCACACAAGCAAGCAAGCAAAACAAGAGTAGACTAGCCACAGCATCAAAGGCAAGGCAAGGCCAAGTGACTCTGAGTGCCTTTCCTTGGCAAGTAAAAGATATAGTGACAATGTAATAGGGCAGGCGTTAAAGGTACCATGAGGAGGTATAGTCCAGAGAGATATTTATGTCGTAGACCCTTCTGTGCAGGAGCCATTGTTGGACATAGTACAGGACATGGCATACAGCTTGGCTTGCTAAGTTCCTGAAGGAGAATGGCAATGCTTTCTCATGGGAAGGAAAGCACGTAGCCCCAGAGTTGGAGGTGCAGATAAGAAGCTGTGTCGCGCAGCTCAAGGACGACAGCAGCTTCTTGTGCCGGCATATTTGGAAGCACTCCCTCAATTTGTACAGTCATTGAGTCAGTATCCATCTTTGGAAGGCTGTCTGCCTCTAGTAAGAGTGTTCTGACACCATTGTATGGGATCAGTCACTGGATGTTTTGGATTTTGGAGGAGGGGATGCCATTTCTCTTGAAATGAGCTTCTTGTTCTTCTCTTTGGCAAAGAAATTAAGTTTGGATGGGCACTTTGGGTGGTCTCAGTGAATTTAATGGTTTTTCCCAAGAGGTTTCCCTGTGGGTTAGAGCTGGTTAACTGACAGTGGGAATCTAGACAGCAAGTTGTTGAGCTTTTTGTCCTTGTAGCTTTAGTGTGTGAGTAGTCCCTGTTGCCATGCTGCTTGGATCTTGTCTCTGAGACTGAAAGCTTAGGAGCGTAGAGCTGAAAAGAAAAGTGCCAATAGCAGGGTGTGTGTTCATTGTTTGATGGGTGAAGTTGAAATTGTAGGCAGCAAAGAACTTTCTCTCTCCGCTGGCACATTTGTTGAGCGGATGTCTTTGAGTTTGTTACCGGACTCTGCGAGAGTGAAAATGTTTGTTAGGGCAGAAGATTTCGTGTTGCCCTTTGAGTGTGGTGCAAAAGTGTTTGCACACTTGGAGGGGGAAGATCAGCAAAGTCTTTTTTTCCTGGCACAGTTAATTTGAGAGCAGGGACGTTTCCAATTGGGCTCTGTCCTTTGGAGCTGGCCTCGGTGCGTTTCCTTCTTTTGTTAGTCGACATCGCCATCGTGTGGTTATTTTGATGAGCGCTGGCAGCCGGTGCCAGGGAAAAAGCCAAGCTGTTTGCGGCTCCGGCCTCATTGGTGTAGGAGCAGCGCAGGGAAGAGCTCCGCTGGGGGTCCTGGCTCTTAGAGACTGAGAGAATGTGATCCTGTATGTAGCACAGAAGGAAGTGGAATTGTTTCATTGTGGGCTGTGCAGTTTATAAGCTGCAAATGAAAAGGCAATTGCAGCGCAGCCTCTTCTTTTCTGTGTGATCAGCTGCTCAACATGTAACTCGCACACACTGAACTGCATCCACCTCCCTGGAGATATAAAATGTGTATATCACTTTCCTCAAGCTCTATGTATTACCTTGCACTCTAGCAGATCCCAAACGGCTTCAAAACGTCCAGCAGCTACTCAAAAAGAAAAAGTCCAACAAAAAGCTAGTGCTGGCCTTTATAGTGCCCTTGCAGTCCGTAAAATAGACGAAATGCACTAGGGCTTTGAATGCTTCTTCCCAACTATATAAATTCTCTCCAGGTGGCAAAGTTCATCATTACAGCAAAATTTTTCAGCTGGAGTTCTGACTGAGAGATGTCCCAGGACAGAAGGCATTTGCTGACCTACCCTTTTTCCCTGTGTAACTTGGTATTTGCAGTACAATTATTTTCAGTGTCGCTGTGTCCAAGCAGCTAGAGATTACACAGATAGAAGTGTCAAGAGAGATGCTGCTAAAGTACGCCCTTCTTATAGCAGCATTTAAATGGCACACGACGCCTTGCTGCTTTTTCTTTCCCAGAGAGACCTGCTGTCAATTTTTTCACTCTGGCTTCTTGATCAAAAATGTCCACCTGAAATGTCTTACAGAAATAGGCTCCAGGTGTAAAAACCAGTACGGGGCTACATTTTCTGCGTGTTCCACATAAGTCACATCAAACTCACTCATCAAACTTCACTCTCTCCTTCCATTCTCCACTGCCTCTACCATTGTGTTCTCTGGATCTCAGAGTCTAAAGGCAGGCGCAATAGTTTCCACTGAGGGGTTGGAAGAGGTGTACAAGCAGCACAAATAGCTTCTGCGCTGCGCAGGCCATTTCTCTGCATTTTAGAGTCTAAGGGAAAGCGCTAGTTTTCCTGCGGAGAGCTGCAACAGCTGCAGAATATGTGTTGTCTTGGCACATGTTTGCAATCCACCATGATGGATCCTTAGTGAAACCAAACTGTGGTTCTGCTTCAAACATCTCACCCTGCTTGGCCACAAAGCTTTCGCTGACATGTCCCATTGCCTTTTTATTGCTGCGTTTCATTTTCAGAGTTTGTACGGAATCATTGCACTTTGCTTCTAAGCTGAACGTCGATACTGCTGGAGTCTCATATGTCCATTTTCTTCTCACACAAAAAAACTGCTTCCTTTAAAACATGCTGATGCGACCTGCTTTCTTGCTCAGCTGTAATTTTAGGGGTGTTCTCTGTCCCGCTTACAGTCTGAATCTAAACTAAGAAGTTTATGGGACACAGATGTGCCAAGACAAATAGTTTGCTTGGACCTTGCCACGTGTATTCAAAAGCATCCTTTCACTCCACCATCAAGTCACTGCTTTCTTCTGCTTTACATCCTGCAAACTTCACACACACATACATACATACAAACTGGAATGAGGCACTTTCTTTCTTTCTTTCTTTCTCAGCTACACTCACCTATCCCCCACGCTAACTTCTTTACCGCTTTTCTCTTGGCCTTGCTATGCATACTTTTCTTCTTAAGACACCCATTGTCTGGCCTACCCCTTCCCTACATTGCCTTGCCTTTCCTTTCCTATCCAACCTTGCATTTCTTTGTCATTCCTGGCCATTGTTTTCCTCTTCCTTCCTGACCCATCCATGTCTTTCCCTTGCCCTTCCTACCAGTCCAGTGCCTTGCACCACCCATCCCCCTTGCCACTTTGTCCAGTTTCCCTTCCCCTTTGTCCAGCTCCAATCTTTCATTTCCTTCTCCTTCTAGGACTCTCATTGCCTTGCTTGCCTCTCCTTTGTCTTGCCTGGCAAAGCCACCACTTTTCTTGGCGTTACCTTTGAACCTCTCCTCTCCCTTGCCTTGCATTCCCTTGCTCACTCGTCCCCCACCTGGAATTCAATACCCCTCTTTTTGCGGCATTTCTTCATCTTGCCTTGCCCTGCCTGCTTCTCCTAGGACTCTCAAGGCTTTCACGTACCTCCAGCGTTTCAGGAGCATGTGAGAGGAAGCCCAAAAGAGGTCACGTGCAAGCACACCCATCTGTCCTGGCAGCTTGCTTCTGGCACCTATCCTTACATGTCTTGAATTTTGGACATAAAATTCACATTTCACCTTTGCGCTTCAGGACCAGAATGACAGTTCTTTTGTATACCAAGGAAAGCAGGTAATCCAAGTGTTTTAGGTGCAGATTAGAGATGGCCCATGTGAGATCAAGGCCAGCCAGAGAAGTGTGTCCTAGCCCCTTTTGTGTACCAGCAGTCTTTGAATGTACCTCTCATTTGTCTTGCCTTGGTGACCCAAAAGTTTCCTTGCCTTGCCCTGCCTTGCCTCCCTAGCCTTGCACTCCCTCCAGTGCCTACGCCCACACTTGACCTGCCTACTGCTTTCCTCCAGGGAAACCTAGCCTTGCCTAGCCCCTCCTGTTTCTGCCTGGCCTTCCTATGCCCATCCTTGCCTAGAAGTTCTGGGCCTTCTCTCACCTACCACTCCATTTGCTTGCCCCTCATGGCTCCAGCCTTGTCAGCTTCTCCCTTGACTTGCCTACAATTGCGCCTACACTTGGTTTGCATTGCAAAGAGCGGTAGGCAAGGCAAAGCAAAGCAAGGAAGGTCTTTCTAGGTCTTGCCAGGCAAGGCACACATGAGCAAGCAAGCAAAACAAGAGTAGACTAGCCACAGCATCAAAGGCAAGGCAAGGCCAAGTGACTCTGAGTGCCTTTCCTTGGCAAGTAAAAGATATAGTGACAATGTAATAGGGCAGGCGTTAAAGGTACCATGAGGAGGTATAGTCCAGAGAGATATTTATGTCGTAGACCCTTCTGTGCAGGAGCCATTGTTGGACATAGTACAGGACATGGCATACAGCTTGGCTTGGTAAGTTCCTGAAGGAGAATGGCAATGCTTTCTCATGGGAAGGAAAGCACGTAGCCCCAGAGTTGGAGGTGCAGATAAGAAGCTGTGTCGCGCAGCTCAAGGACGACAGCAGCTTCTTGTGCCGGCATATTTGGAAGCACTCCCTCAATTTGTACAGTCATTGAGTCAGTATCCATCTTTGGAAGGCTGTCTGCCTCTAGTAAGAGTGTTCTGACACCATTGTATGGGATCAGTCACTGGATGTTTTGGATTTTGGAGGAGGGGATGCCCTTTCTCTTGAAATGAGCTTCTTGTTCTTCTCTTTGGCAAAGAAATTAAGTTTGGATGGGCACTTTGGGTGGTCTCAGTGAATTTAATGGTTTTTCCCAAGAGGTTTCCCTGTGGGTTAGAGCTGGTTAACTGACAGTGGGAATCTAGACAGCAAGTTGTTGAGCTTTTTGTCCTTGTAGCTTTAGTGTGTGAGTAGTCCCTGTTGCCATGCTGCTTGGATCTTGACTCTGCGACTGAAAGCTTAGGAGCGTAGAGCTGAAAAGAAAAGTGCCAATAGCAGGGTGTGTGTTCATTGTTTGATGGGTGAAGTTGAAATTGTAGGCAGCAAAGAACTTTCTCTCTCCGCTGGCACATTTGTTGAGCGGATGTCTTTGAGTTTGTTACCGGACTCTGTGAGAGTGAAAATGTTTGTTAGGGCAGAAGATTTCGTGTTGCCCTTTGAGTGTGGTGCAAAAGTGTTTGCACACTTGGAGGGGGAAGATCAGCAAAGTCTTTTTTTCCTGGCACAGTTAATTTGAGAGCAGGGACGTTTCCAATTGGGCTCTGTCCTTTGGAGCTGGCCTCGGTGCGTTTCCTTCTTTTGTTAGTCGACATCGCCATCGTGTGGTTATTTTGATGAGCGCTGGCAGACGGTGCCAGGGAAAAAGCCAAGCTGTTTGCGGCTCCGGCCTCATTGGTGTAGGAGCAGCGCAGGGAAGAGCTCCGCTGGGGGTCCTGGCTCTTAGAGACTGAGAGAATGTGATCCTGTATGTAGCACAGAAGGAAGTGGAATTGTTTCATTGTGGGCTGTGCAGTTTATAAGCTGCAAATGAAAAGGCAATTGCAGCGCAGCCTCTTCTTTTCTGTGTGATCAGCTGCTCAACATGTAACTCGCACACACTGAACTGCATCCACCTCCCTGGAGATATAAAATGTGTATATCACTTTCCTCAAGCTCTATGTATTACCTTGCACTCTAGCAGATCCCAAACCGCTTCAAAACGTCCAGCAGCTACTCAAAAAGAAAAAGTCCAACAAAAAGCTAGTGCTGGCCTTTATAGTGCCCTTGCAGTCCGTAAAATAGACGAAATGCACTAGGGCTTTGAATGCTTCTTCCCAACTATATAAATTCTCTCCAGGTGGCAAAGTTCATCATTACAGCAAAATTTTTCAGCTGGAGTTCTGACTGAGAGATGTGCCAGGACAGAAGGCATTTGCTGACCTACCCTTTTTCCCTGTGTAACTTGGTATTTGCAGTACAATTATTTTCAGTGTCGCTGTGTCCAAGCAGCTAGAGATTACACAGATAGAAGTGTCAAGAGAGATGCTGCTAAAGTACGCCCTTCTTATAGCAGCATTTAAATGGCACACGACGCCTTGCTGCTTTTTCTTTCCCAGAGAGACCTGCTGTCAATTTTTTCACTCTGGCTTCTTGATCAAAAATGTCCACCTGAAATGTCTTACAGAAATAGGCTCCAGGTGTAAAAACCAGTACGGGGCTACATTTTCTGCGTGCTCCACATAAGTCACATCAAACTCACTCATCAAACTTCACTCTCTCCTTCCATTCTCCACTGCCTCTACCATTGTGTTCTCTGGATCTCAGAGTCTAAAGGCAGGCGCAATAGTTTCCACTGAGGGGTTGGAAGAGGTGTACAAGCAGCACAAATAGCTTCTGCGCTGCGCAGGCCATTTCTCTGCATTTTAGAGTCTAAGGGAAAGCGCTAGTTTTCCTGCGGAGAGCTGCAACAGCTGCAGAATATGTGTTGTCTTGGCACATGTTTGCAATCCACCATGATGGATCCTTAGTGAAACCAAACTGTGGTTCTGCTTCAAACATCTCACCCTGCTTGGCCACAAAGCTTTCGCTGACATGTCCCATTGCCTTTTTATTGCTGCGTTTCATTTTCAGAGTTTGTACGGAATCATTGCACTTTGCTTCTAAGCTGAACGTCGATACTGCTGGAGTCTCATATGTCCATTTTCTTCTCACACAAAAAAACTGCTTCCTTTAAAACATGCTGATGCGACCTGCTTTCTTGCTCAGCTGTAATTTTAGGGGTGTTCTCTGTCCCGCTTACAGTCTGAATCTAAACTAAGAAGTTTATGGGACACAGATGTGCCAAGACAAATAGTTTGCTTGGACCTTGCCACGTGTATTCAAAAGCATCCTTTCACTCCACCATCAAGTCACTGCTTTCTTCTGCTTTACATCCTGCAGACTTCACACACACATACATACATAAATACTGGAATGAAGCACTTTTTTCTTTCTCAGCTACACTCACCTATCCCCCACGCTAACTTCTTTACCGCTTTTCTCTTGGCCTTGCTATGCATACTTTTCCTCTTAAGACACCCATTGTCTGGCCTACCCCTTCCCTACATTGCCTTGCCTTTCCTTTCCTATCCAACCTTGCATTTCTTTGTCATTCCTGGCCATTGTTTTCCTCTTCCTTCCTGACCCATCCATGTCTTTCCCTTGCCCTTCCTACCAGTCCAGTGCCTTGCACCACCCATCCCCCTTGCCACTTTGTCCAGTTTCCCTTCCCCTTTGTCCAGCTCCAATCTTTCATTTCCTTCTCCTTCTAGGACTCTCATTGCCTTGCTTGCCTCTCCTTTGTCTTGCCTGGCAAAGCCACCACTTTTCTTGGCGTTACCTTTGAACCTCTCCTCTCCTCTCCCTTGCCTTGCATTCCCTTGCTCACTCGTCCCCCACCTGGAATTCAATACCCCTCTTTTTGCGGAATTTCTTCATCTTGCCTTGCCCTGCCTGCTTCTCCTAGGACTCTCAAGGCTTTCACGTACCTCCAGCGTTTCAGGAGCATGTGAGAGGAAGCCCAAAAGAGGTCACGTGCAAGCACACCCATCTGTCCTGGCAGCTTGCTTCTGGCACCTATCCTTACATGTCTTGAATTTTGGACATAAAATTCACATTTCACCTTTGCGCTTCAGGACCAGAATGACAGTTCTTTTGTATACCAAGGAAAGCAGGTAATCCAAGTGTATTAGGTGCAGATTAGAGATGGCCCATGTGAGATCAAGGCCAGCCAGAGAAGTCTGTCCTAGCCCCTTTTGTGTACCAGCAGTCTTTGAATGTACCTCTCATTTGTCTTGCCTTGGTGACCCAAAAGTTTCCTTGCCTTGCCCTGCCTTGCCTCCCTAGCCTTGCACTCCCTCCAGTGCCTACGCCCACACTTGACCTGCCTACTGCTTTCCTCCAGGGAAACCTAGCCTTGCCTAGGCCTTCCTGTTTCTGCCTGGCCTTCCTGTGCCCATCCTTGCCTAGAAGTTCTGGGCCTTCTCTCACCCACCACTCCATTTGCTTGCCCCTCATGGCTCCAGCCTTGTCAGCTTCTCCCTTGACTTGCCTACAATTGCGCCTACACTTGGTTTGCATTGCAAAGAGCGGTAGGCAAGGCAAAGCAAAGCAAGGAAGGTCTTTCTAGGTCTTGCCAGGCAAGGCACACATAAGCAAGCAAGCAAAACAAGAGTAGACTAGCCACAGCATCAAAGGCAAGGCAAGGCCAAGTGACTCTGAGTGCCTTTCCTTGGCAAGTAAAAGATATAGTGACAATGTAATAGGGCAGGCGTTAAAGGTACCATGAGGAGGTATAGTCCAGCAAGATATTTATGTCGTAGACCCTTCTGTGCAGGAGCCATTGTTGGACATAGTACAGGACATGGCATACAGCTTGGCTTGGTAAGTTCCTGAAGGAGAATGGCAATGCTTTCTCATGGGAAGGAAAGCAAGTAGCCCCAGAGTTGGAGGTGCAGATAAGAAGCTGTGTCGCGCAGCTCAAGGACGACAGCAGCTTCTTGTGCCGGCATATTTGGAAGCACTCCCTCAATTTGTACAGTCATTGAGTCAGTATTCATCTTTGGAAGGCTGTCTGCCTCTAGTAAGAGTGTTCTGACACCATTGTATGGGATCAGTCACTGGATGTTTTGGATTTTGGAGGAGGGGATGCCCTTTCTCTTGAAATGAGCTTCTTGTTCTTCTCTTTGGCAAAGAAATTAAGTTTGGATGGGCACTTTGGGTGGTCTCAGTGAATTTAAAGGTTTTTCCCAAGAGGTTTCCCTGTGGGTTAGAGCTGTTGAACTGACAGTGGGAATCTAGACAGCAAGTTGTTGAGCTTTTTGTCCTTGTAGCTTTAGTGTGTGAGTAGTCCCTGTTGCCATGCTGCTTGGATCTAGACTCTGAGACTGAAAGCTTAGGAGCGTAGAGCTGAAAAGAAAAGTGCCAATAGCAGGGTGTGTGTTCATTGTTTGATGGGTGAAGTTGAAATTGTAGGCAGCAAAGAACTTTCTCTCTCCGCTGGCACATTTGTTGAGCGGATGTCTTTGAGTTTGTTACCGGACTCTGCGAGAGTGAAAATGTTTGTTAGGGCAGAGGATTTCGTGTTGCCCTTTGAGTGTGGTGCAAAAGTGTTTGCACACTTGGAGGGGGAAGATCAGCAAAGTCTTTTTTTCCTGGCACAGTTAATTTGAGAGCAGGGACGTTTCCAACTCGGCTCTGTCCTTTGGAGCTGGCCTCGGTGCGTTTCCTTCTTTTGTTTGTCGACACCGCCATCGTGTGGTTATTTTGATGAGCGCTGGCAGCCGGTGCCAGGGAAAAAGCCAAGCTGTTTGCGGCTCCGGCCTCATTGGTGTAGGAGCAGCGCAGGGAAGAGCTCCGCTGGGGGTCCTGGCTCTTAGAGACTGAGAGAATGTGATCCTGTATGTAGCACAGAAGGAAGTGGAATTGTTTCATTGTGGGCTGTGCAGTTTATAAGCTGCAAATGAAAAGGCAATTGCAGCGCAGCCTCTTCTTTTCTGTGTGATCAGCTGCTCAACATGTAACTCGCACACACTGAACTGCATCCACCTCCCTGGAGATATAAAATGTGTATATCACTTTCCTCAAGCTCTATGTATTACCTTGCACTCTAGCAGATCCCAAACCGCTTCAAAACGTCCAGCAGCTACTCAAAAAGAAAAAGTCCAACAAAAAGCTAGTGCTGGCCTTTAGAGTGCCTTTGCAGTCCGTAAAATAGACGAAATGCACTACGGCTTTGAATGCTTCTTCCCAACTATATAAATTCTCTCCAAGTGGCAAAGTCCATCATTACAGCAAAATTTTTCAGCTGGAGTTCTGACTGAGAGATGTGCCAGGACAGAAGGCATTTGCTGACCTACCCTTTTTCCCTGTGTAACTTGGTATTTGCAGTACAATTATTTTCAGTGTCGCTGTGTCCAAGCAGCTAGAGATTACACAGATAGAAGTGTCAAGAGAGATGCTGCTAAAGTACGCCCTTCTTATAGCAGCATTTAAATGGCACACGATGCCTTGCTGCTTTTTCTTTCCTAGAGAGACCCGCTGTCAATTTTTCCACTCTGGCTTCTTGATCAAAAATGTCCATCTGAAATGTCTTACAGAAATAGGCTCCAGGTGTAAAAACCAGTACGGGGCTACATTTTCTGCGTGCTCCACATAAGTCACATCAAACTCACTCATCAAACTTCACTCTCTCCTTCCATTCTCCACTGCCTCTACCATTGTGTTCTCTGGATCTCAGAGTCTAAAGGCAGGCGCAATAGTTTCCACTGAGGGGTTGGAAGAGGTGTACAAGCAGCACAAATAGCTTCTGCGCTGCGCAGGCCATTTCTCTGCATTTTAGAGTCTAAGGGAAAGCGCTAGTTTTCCTGCGGAGAGCTGCAACAGCTGCAGAATATGTGTTGTCTTGGCACATGTTTGCAATCCACCATGATGGATCCTTAGTGAAACCAAACTGTGGTTCTGCTTCAAACATCTCACCCTGCTTGGCCACAAAGCTTTCGCTGACATGTCCCATTGCCTTTTTATTGCTGCGTTTCATTTTCAGAGTTTGTACGGAATCATTGCACTTTGCTTCTAAGCTGAACGTCGATACTGCTGGAGTCTCATATGTCCATTTTCTTCTCACACAAAAAAACTGCTTCCTTTAAAACATGCTGATGCGACCTGCTTTCTTGCTCAGCTGTAATTTTAGGGGTGTTCTCTGTCCCGCTTACAGTCTGAATCTAAACTAAGAAGTTTATGGGACACAGATGTGCCAAGACAAATAGTTTGCTTGGACCTTGCCACGTGTATTCAAAAGCATCCTTTCACTCCACCATCAAGTCACTGCTTTCTTCTGCTTTACATCCTGCAGACTTCACACACACATACATACATAAATACTGGAATGAAGCACTTTTTTCTTTCTCAGCTACACTCACCTATCCCCCACGCTAACTTCTTTACCGCTTTTCTCTTGGCCTTGCTATGCATACTTTTCCTCTTAAGACACCCATTGTCTGGCCTACCCCTTCCCTACATTGCCTTGCCTTTCCTTTCCTATCCAACCTTGCATTTCTTTGTCATTCCTGGCCATTGTTTTCCTCTTCCTTCCTGACCCATCCATGTCTTTCCCTTGCCCTTCCTACCAGTCCAGTGCCTTGCACCACCCATCCCCCTTGCCACTTTGTCCAGTTTCCCTTCCCCTTTGTCCAGCTCCAATCTTTCATTTCCTTCTCCTTCTAGGACTCTCATTGCCTTGCTTGCCTCTCCTTTGTCTTGCCTGGCAAAGCCACCACTTTTCTTGGCGTTACCTTTGAACCTCTCCTCTCCTCTCCCTTGCCTTGCATTCCCTTGCTCACTCGTCCCCCACCTGGAATTCAATACCCCTCTTTTTGCGGAATTTCTTCATCTTGCCTTGCCCTGCCTGCTTCTCCTAGGACTCTCAAGGCTTTCACGTACCTCCAGCGTTTCAGGAGCATGTGAGAGGAAGCCCAAAAGAGGTCACGTGCAAGCACACCCATCTGTCCTGGCAGCTTGCTTCTGGCACCTATCCTTACATGTCTTGAATTTTGGACATAAAATTCACATTTCACCTTTGCGCTTCAGGACCAGAATGACAGTTCTTTTGTATACCAAGGAAAGCAGGTAATCCAAGTGTATTAGGTGCAGATTAGAGATGGCCCATGTGAGATCAAGGCCAGCCAGAGAAGTCTGTCCTAGCCCCTTTTGTGTACCAGCAGTCTTTGAATGTACCTCTCATTTGTCTTGCCTTGGTGACCCAAAAGTTTCCTTGCCTTGCCCTGCCTTGCCTCCCTAGCCTTGCACTCCCTCCAGTGCCTACGCCCACACTTGACCTGCCTACTGCTTTCCTCCAGGGAAACCTAGCCTTGCCTAGGCCTTCCTGTTTCTGCCTGGCCTTCCTGTGCCCATCCTTGCCTAGAAGTTCTGGGCCTTCTCTCACCCACCACTCCATTTGCTTGCCCCTCATGGCTCCAGCCTTGTCAGCTTCTCCCTTGACTTGCCTACAATTGCGCCTACACTTGGTTTGCATTGCAAAGAGCGGTAGGCAAGGCAAAGCAAAGCAAGGAAGGTCTTTCTAGGTCTTGCCAGGCAAGGCACACATAAGCAAGCAAGCAAAACAAGAGTAGACTAGCCACAGCATCAAAGGCAAGGCAAGGCCAAGTGACTCTGAGTGCCTTTCCTTGGCAAGTAAAAGATATAGTGACAATGTAATAGGGCAGGCGTTAAAGGTACCATGAGGAGGTATAGTCCAGCAAGATATTTATGTCGTAGACCCTTCTGTGCAGGAGCCATTGTTGGACATAGTACAGGACATGGCATACAGCTTGGCTTGGTAAGTTCCTGAAGGAGAATGGCAATGCTTTCTCATGGGAAGGAAAGCAAGTAGCCCCAGAGTTGGAGGTGCAGATAAGAAGCTGTGTCGCGCAGCTCAAGGACGACAGCAGCTTCTTGTGCCGGCATATTTGGAAGCACTCCCTCAATTTGTACAGTCATTGAGTCAGTATTCATCTTTGGAAGGCTGTCTGCCTCTAGTAAGAGTGTTCTGACACCATTGTATGGGATCAGTCACTGGATGTTTTGGATTTTGGAGGAGGGGATGCCCTTTCTCTTGAAATGAGCTTCTTGTTCTTCTCTTTGGCAAAGAAATTAAGTTTGGATGGGCACTTTGGGTGGTCTCAGTGAATTTAAAGGTTTTTCCCAAGAGGTTTCCCTGTGGGTTAGAGCTGTTGAACTGACAGTGGGAATCTAGACAGCAAGTTGTTGAGCTTTTTGTCCTTGTAGCTTTAGTGTGTGAGTAGTCCCTGTTGCCATGCTGCTTGGATCTAGACTCTGAGACTGAAAGCTTAGGAGCGTAGAGCTGAAAAGAAAAGTGCCAATAGCAGGGTGTGTGTTCATTGTTTGATGGGTGAAGTTGAAATTGTAGGCAGCAAAGAACTTTCTCTCTCCGCTGGCACATTTGTTGAGCGGATGTCTTTGAGTTTGTTACCGGACTCTGCGAGAGTGAAAATGTTTGTTAGGGCAGAGGATTTCGTGTTGCCCTTTGAGTGTGGTGCAAAAGTGTTTGCACACTTGGAGGGGGAAGATCAGCAAAGTCTTTTTTTCCTGGCACAGTTAATTTGAGAGCAGGGACGTTTCCAACTCGGCTCTGTCCTTTGGAGCTGGCCTCGGTGCGTTTCCTTCTTTTGTTTGTCGACACCGCCATCGTGTGGTTATTTTGATGAGCGCTGGCAGCCGGTGCCAGGGAAAAAGCCAAGCTGTTTGCGGCTCCGGCCTCATTGGTGTAGGAGCAGCGCAGGGAAGAGCTCCGCTGGGGGTCCTGGCTCTTAGAGACTGAGAGAATGGGATCCTGTATGTAGCACAGAAGGAAGTGGAATTGTTTCATTGTGGGCTGTGCAGTTTATAAGCTGCAAATGAAAAGGCAATTGCAGCGCAGCCTCTTCTTTTCTGTGTGATCAGCTGCTCAACATGTAACTCGCACACACTGAACTGCATCCACCTCCCTGGAGATATAAAATGTGTATATCACTTTCCTCAAGCTCTATGTATTACCTTGCACTCTAGCAGATCCCAAACCGCTTCAAAACGTCCAGCAGCTACTCAAAAAGAAAAAGTCCAACAAAAAGCTAGTGCTGGCCTTTAGAGTGCCTTTGCAGTCCGTAAAATAGACGAAATGCACTACGGCTTTGAATGCTTCTTCCCAACTATATAAATTCTCTCCAAGTGGCAAAGTCCATCATTACAGCAAAATTTTTCAGCTGCAGTTCTGACTGAGAGATGTGCCAGGACAGAAGGCATTTGCTGACCTACCCTTTTTCCCTGTGTAACTTGGTATTTGCAGTACAATTATTTTCAGTGTCGCTGTGTCCAAGCAGCTAGAGATTACACAGATAGAAGTGTCAAGAGAGATGCTGCTAAAGTACGCCCTTCTTATAGCAGCATTTAAATGGCACACGATGCCTTGCTGCTTTTTCTTTCCTAGAGAGACCCGCTGTCAATTTTTCCACTCTGGCTTCTTGATCAAAAATGTCCATCTGAAATGTCTTACAGAAATAGGCTCCAGGTGTAAAAACCAGTACGGGGCTACATTTTCTGCGTGCTCCACATAAGTCACATCAAACTCACTCATCAAACTTCACTCTCTCCTTCCATTCTCCACTGCCTCTACCATTGTGTTCTCTGGATCTCAGAGTCTAAAGGCAGGCGCAATAGTTTCCACTGAGGGGTTGGAAGAGGTGTACAAGCAGCACAAATAGCTTCTGCGCTGCGCAGGCCATTTCTCTGCATTTTAGAGTCTAAGAGAAAGCGCTAGTGTTCCTGCGGAGAGCTGCAACAGCTGCAGAATATGTGTTGTCTTGGCACATGTTTGCAATCCACCATGATGGATCCTTAGTGAAACCAAACTGTGGTTCTGCTTCAAACATCTCACCCTGCTTGGCCACAAAGCTTTCGCTGACATGTCCCATTGCCTTTTTATTGCTGCGTTTCATTTTCAGAGTTTGTACGGAATCATTGCACTTTGCTTCTAAGCTGAACGTTGATACTGCTGGAGTCTCATATGTCCATTTTCTTCTCACACAAAAAAACTGCTTCCTTTAAAACATGCTGATGCGACCTGCTTTCTTGCTCAGCTGTAATTTTAGGGGTGTTCTCTGTCCCGCTTACAGTCTGAATCTAAACTAAGAAGTTTATGGGACACAGATGTGCCAAGACAAATAGTTTGCTTGGACCTTGCCACGTGTATTCAGAAGCATCCTTTCACTCCACCATCAAGTCACTGCTTTCTTCTGCTTTACATCCTGCAGACTTCACACACACATACATACATAAAAACTGGAATGAGGCACTTTTTTCTTTCTCAGCTACACTCACCTATCCCCCACGCTAACTTCTTTACCGCTTTTCTCTTGGCCTTGCTATGCATACTTTTCCTCTTAAGACACCCATTGTCTGGCCTACCCCTTCCCTACATTGCCTTGCCTTTCCTTTCCTATCCAACCTTGCATTTCTTTGTCATTCCTGGCCATGGTTTTCCTCTTCCTTCCTGACCCATCCATGTCTTTCCCTTGCCCTTCCAACCAGTCCAGTGCCTTGCACCACCCATCCCCCTTGCCACTTTGTCCAGTTTCCCTTCCCCTTTGTCCAGCTCCAATCTTTCATTTCCTTCTCCTTCTAGGACTCTCATTGCCTTGCTTGCCTCTCCATTGTCTTGCCTGGCAAAGCCACCACTTTTCTTGGCGTTACGTTTGAACCTCTCCTCTCCTCTCCCTTGCCTTGCATTCCCTTGCTCACTCGTCCCCCACCTGGAATTCAATACCCCTCTTTTTGCGGAATTTCTTCATCTTGCCTTGCCCTGCCTGCTTCTCCTAGGACTCTCAAGGCTTTCACGTACCTCCAGCGTTTCAGGAGCATGTGAGAGGAAGCCCAAAAGAGGTCACGTGCAAGCACACCCATCTGTCCTGGCAGCTTGCTTCTGGCACCTATCCTTACATGTCTTGAATTTTGGACATAAAATTCACATTTCACCTTTGCGCTTCAGGACCAGAATGACAGTTCTTTTGTATACCAAGGAAAGCAGGTAATCCAAGTGTATTAGGTGCAGATTAGAGATGGCCCATGTGAGATCAAGGCCAGCCAGAGAAGTCTGTCCTAGCCCCTTTTGTGTACCAGCAGTCTTTGAATGTACCTCTCATTTGTCTTGCCTTGGTGACCCAAAAGTTTCCTTGCCTTGCCCTGCCTTGCCTCCCTAGCCTTGCACTCCCTCCAGTGCCTACGCCCACACTTGACCTGCCTACTGCTTTCCTCCAGGGAAACCTAGCCTTGCCTAGGCCTTCCTGTTTCTGCCTGGCCTTCCTATGCCCATCCTTGCCTAGAAGTTCTGGGCCTTCTCTCACCCACCACTCCATTTGCTTGCCCCTCATGGCTCCAGCCTTGTCAGCTTCTCCCTTGACTTGCCTACAATTGCGCCTACACTTGGTTTGCATTGCAAAGAGCGGTAGGCAAGGCAAAGCAAAGCAAGGAAGGTCTTTCTAGGTCTTGCCAGGCAAGGCACACATAAGCAAGCAAGCAAAACAAGAGTAGACTAGCCACAGCATCAAAGGCAAGGCAAGGCCAAGTGACTCTGAGTGCCTTTCCTTGGCAAGTAAAAGATATAGTGACAATGTAATAGGGCAGGCGTTAAAGGTACCATGAGGAGGTATAGTCCAGCAAGATATTTATGTCGTAGACCCTTCTGTGCAGGAGCCATTGTTGGACATAGTACAGGACATGGCATACAGCTTGGCTTGGTAAGTTCCTGAAGGAGAATGGCAATGCTTTCTCATGGGAAGGAAAGCAAGTAGCCCCAGAGTTGGAGGTGCAGATAAGAAGCTGTGTCGCGCAGCTCAAGGACGACAGCAGCTTCTTGTGCCGGCATATTTGGAAGCACTCCCTCAATTTGTACAGTCATTGAGTCAGTATTCATCTTTGGAAGGCTGTCTGCCTCTAGTAAGAGTGTTCTGACACCATTGTATGGGATCAGTCACTGGATGTTTTGGATTTTGGAGGAGGGGATGCCCTTTCTCTTGAAATGAGCTTCTTGTTCTTCTCTTTGGCAAAGAAATTAAGTTTGGATGGGCACTTTGGGTGGTCTCAGTGAATTTAAAGGTTTTTCCCAAGAGGTTTCCCTGTGGGTTAGAGCTGTTGAACTGACAGTGGGAATCTAGACAGCAAGTTGTTGAGCTTTTTGTCCTTGTAGCTTTAGTGTGTGAGTAGTCCCTGTTGCCATGCTGCTTGGATCTAGACTCTGAGACTGAAAGCTTAGGAGCGTAGAGCTGAAAAGAAAAGTGCCAATAGCAGGGTGTGTGTTCATTGTTTGATGGGTGAAGTTGAAATTGTAGGCAGCAAAGAACTTTCTCTCTCCGCTGGCACATTTGTTGAGCGGATGTCTTTGAGTTTGTTACCGGACTCTGCGAGAGTGAAAATGTTTGTTAGGGCAGAGGATTTCGTGTTGCCCTTTGAGTGTGGTGCAAAAGTGTTTGCACACTTGGAGGGGGAAGATCAGCAAAGTCTTTTTTTCCTGGCACAGTTAATTTGAGAGCAGGGACGTTTCCAACTCGGCTCTGTCCTTTGGAGCTGGCCTCGGTGCGTTTCCTTCTTTTGTTTGTCGACACCGCCATCGTGTGGTTATTTTGATGAGCGCTGGCAGCCGGTGCCAGGGAAAAAGCCAAGCTGTTTGCGGCTCCGGCCTCATTGGTGTAGGAGCAGCGCAGGGAAGAGCTCCGCTGGGGGTCCTGGCTCTTAGAGACGGAGAGAATGTGATCCTGTATGTAGCACAGAAGGAAGTGGAATTGTTTCATTGTGGGCTGTGCAGTTTATAAGCTGCAAATGAAAAGGCAATTGCAGCGCAGCCTCTTCTTTTCTGTGTGATCAGCTGCTCAACATGTAACTCGCACACACTGAACTGCATCCACCTCCCTGGAGATATAAAATGTGTATATCACTTTCCTCAAGCTCTATGTATTACCTTGCACTCTAGCAGATCCCAAACCGCTTCAAAACGTCCAGCAGCTACTCAAAAAGAAAAAGTCCAACAAAAAGCTAGTGCTGGCCTTTAGAGTGCTTTTGCAGTCCGTAAAATAGACGAAATGCACTACGGCTTTGAATGCTTCATCCCAACTATATAAATTCTCTCCAAGTGGAAAAGTCCATCATTACAGCAAAATTTTTCAGCTGCAGTTCTGACTGAGAGATGTGCCAGGACAGAAGGCATTTGCTGACCTACCCTTTTTCCCTGTGTAACTTGGTATTTGCAGTACAATTATTTTCAGTGTCGCTGTGTCCAAGCAGCTAGAGATTACACAGATAGAAGTGTCAAGAGAGATGCTGCTAAAGTACGCCCTTCTTATAGCAGCATTTAAATGGCACACGATGCCTTGCTGCTTTTTCTTTCCTAGAGAGACCCGCTGTCAATTTTTCCACTCTGGCTTCTTGATCAAAAATGTCCATCTGAAATGTCTTACAGAAATAGGCTCCAGGTGTAAAAACCAGTACGGGGCTACATTTTCTGCATGCTCCACATAAGTCACATCAAACTCACTCATCAAACTTCACTCTCTCCTTCCATTCTCCACTGCCTCTACCATTGTGTTCTCTGGATCTCAGAGTCTAAAGGCAGGCGCAATAGTTTCCACTGAGGGGTTGGAAGAGGTGTACAAGCAGCACAAATAGCTTCTGCGCTGCGCAGGCCATTTCTCTGCATTTTAGAGTCTAAGAGAAAGCGCTAGTGTTCCTGCGGAGAGCTGCAACAGCTGCAGAATATGTGTTGTCTTGGCACATGTTTGCAATCCACCATGATGGATCCTTAGTGAAACCAAACTGTGGTTCTGCTTCAAACATCTCACCCTGCTTGGCCACAAAGCTTTCGCTGACATGTCCCATTGCCTTTTTATTGCTGCGTTTCATTTTCAGAGTTTGTACGGAATCATTGCACTTTGCTTCTAAGCTGAACGTCGATACTGCTGGAGTCTCATATGTCCATTTTCTTCTCACACAAAAAAACTGCTTCCTTTAAAACATGCTGATGCGACCTGCTTTCTTGCTCAGCTGTAATTTTAGGGGTGTTCTCTGTCCCGCTTACAGTCTGAATCTAAACTAAGAAGTTTATGGGACACAGATGTGCCAAGACAAATAGTTTGCTTGGACCTTGCCACGTGTATTCAAAAGCATCCTTTCACTCCACCATCAAGTCACTGCTTTCTTCTGCTTTACATCCTGCAGACTTCACACACACATACATACATAAAAACTGGAATGAGGCACTTTTTTCTTTCTCAGCTACACTCACCTATCCCCCACGCTAACTTCTTTACCGCTTTTCTCTTGGCCTTGCTATGCATACTTTTCCTCTTAAGACACCCATTGTCTGGCCTACCCCTTCCCTACATTGCCTTGCTTTTCCTTTCCTATCTAACCTTGCATTTCTTTGTCATTCCTGGCCATGGTTTTCCTCTTCCTTCCTGACCCATCCATGTCTTTCCCTTGCCCTTCCTACCAGTCCAGTGCCTTGCACCACCCATCCCCCTTGCCACTTTGTCCAGTTTCCCTTCCCCTTTGTCCAGCTCCAATCTTTCATTTCCTTCTCCTTCTAGGACTCTCATTGCCTTGCTTGCCTCTCCTTTGTCTTGCCTGGCAAAGCCACCACTTTTCTTGGCGTTACCTTTGAACCTCTCCTCTCCCTTGCCTTGCATTCCCTTGCTCACTCGTCTCCCACCTGGAATTCAATACCCCTCTTTTTGCGGAATTTCTTCATCTTGCCTTGCCCTGCCTGCTTCTCCTAGGACTCTCAAGGCTTTCACGTACCTCCAGCGTTTCAGGAGCATGTGAGAGGAAGCCCAAAAGAGGTCACGTGCAAGCACACCCATCTGTCCTGGCAGCTTGCTTCTGGCACCTATCCTTACATGTCTTGAATTTTGGACATAAAATTGACATTTCACCTTTGCGCTTCAGGACCAGAATGACAGTTCTTTTGTATACCAAGGAAAGCAGGTAATCCAAGTGTTTTAGGTGCAGATTAGAGATGGCCCATGTGAGATCAAGGCCAGCCAGAGAAGTCTGTCCTAGCCCCTTTTGTGTACCAGCAGTCTTTGAATGTACCTCTCATTTGTCTTGCCTTGGTGACCCAAAAGTTTCCTTGCCTTGCCCTGCCTTGCCTCCCTAGCCTTGCACTCCCTCCAGTGCCTACGCCCACACTTGACCTGCCTACTGCTTTCCTCCAGGGAAACCTAGCCTTGCCTAGGCCTTCCTGTTTCTGCCAGGCCTTCCTGTGCCCATCCTTGCCTAGAAGTTCTGGACCTTCTCTCACCTACCACTCCATTTGCTTGCCCCTCATGGCTCCAGCCTTGTCAACTTCTCCCTTGACTTGCCTACAATTGCGCCTACACTTGGTTTGCATTGCAAAGAGCGGTAGGCAAGGCAAAGCAAAGCAAGGAAGGTCTTTCTAGGTCTTGCCAGGCAAGGCACACATAAGCAAGCAAGCAAAACAAGAGTAGACTAGCCACAGCATCAAAGGCAAGGCAAGGCCAAGTGACTCTGAGTGCCTTTCCTTGGCAAGTAAAAGATATAGTGACAATGTAATAGGGCAGGCGTTAAAGGTACCATGAGGAGGTATAGTCCAGAGAGATATTTATGTCGTAGACCCTTCTGTGCAGGAGCCATTGTTGGACATAGTACAGGACATGGCATACAGCTTGGCTTGGTAAGTTCCTGAAGGAGAATGGCAATGCTTTCTCATGGGAAGGAAAGCACGTAGCCCCAGAGTTGGAGGTGCAGATAAGAAGCTGTGTCGCGCAGCTCAAGGACGACAGCAGCTTCTTGTGCCGGCATATTTGGAAGCACTCCCTCAATTTGTACAGTCATTGAGTCAGTATCCATCTTTGGAAGGCTGTCTGCCTCTAGTAAGAGTGTTCTGACACCATTGTATGGGATCAGTCACTGGATGTTTTGGATTATGGAGGAGGGGATGCCATTTCTCTTGAAATGAGCTTCTTGTTCTTCTCTTTGGCAAAGAAATTAAGTTTGGATGGGCACTTTGGGTGGTCTCAGTGAATTTAAAGGTTTTTCCCAAGAGGTTTCCCTGTGGGTTAGAGCTGTTGAACTGACAGTGGGAATCTAGACACCAAGTTGTTGAGCTTTTTTGTCCTTGTAGCTTTAGTGTGTGAGTAGTCCCTGTTGCCATGCTGCTTGGATCTTGACTCTGAGACTGAAAGCGTAGGAGCGTAGAGCTGAAAAGAAAAGTGCCAATAGCAGGGTGTGTGTTCATTGTTTGATGGGTGAAGCTGAAATTGTAGGCAGCAAAGAACTTTCTCTCTCCGCTGGCACATTTGTTGAGCGGATGTCTTTGAGTTTGTTACCGGACTTTGCGAGAGTGAAAATGTTTGTTAGGGCAGAGGATTTCGTGTTGCCCTTTGAGTGTGGTGCAAAAGTGTTTGCACACTTGGAGGGGGAAGATCAGCAAAGTCTTTTTTTCCTGGCACAGTTAATTTGAGAGCAGGGACGTTTCCAACTCGGCTCTGTCCTTTGGAGCTGGCCTCGGTGCGTTTCCTTCTTTTGTTAGTCGACATCGCCATCGTGTGGTTATTTTGATGAGCGCTGGCAGACGGTGCCAGGGAAAAAGCCAAGCTGTTTGCGGCTCCGGCCTCATTGGTGTAGGAGCAGCGCAGGGAAGAGCTCCGCTGGGGGTCCTGGCTCTTAGAGACTGAGAGAATGTGATCCTGTATGTAGCACAGAAGGAAGTGGAATTGTTTCATTGTGAGCTGTGCAGTTTATAAGCTGCAAATGAAAAGGCAATTGCAGCGCAGCCTCTTCTTTTCTGTGTGATCAGCTGCTCAACATGTAACTCGCACACACTGAACTGCATCCACCTCCCTGGAGATATAAAATGTGTATATCACTTTCCTCAAACTCTATGTATTACCTTGCACTCTAGCAGATCCCAAACCGCTTCAAAACGTCCAGCAGCTACTCAAAAAGAAAAAGTCCAACAAAAAGCTAGTGCTGGCCTTTAGAGTGCCCTTGCAGTCCGTAAAATAGACGAAATGCACTAGGGCTTTGAATGCTTCTTCCCAACTATATAAATTCTCTCCAAGTGGCAAAGTCCATCATTACAGCAAAATTTTTCAGCTGGAGTTCTGACTGTGAGATGTGCCAGGACAGAAGGCATTTGCTGACCTACCCTTTTTCCCTGTGTAACTTGGTATTTGCAGTACAATTATTTTCAGTGTCGCTGTGTCCAAGCAGCTAGAGATTACACAGATAGAAGTGTCAAGAGAGATGCTGCTAAAGTACGCCCTTCTTATAGCAGCATTTAAATGGCACACGACGCCTTGCTGCTTTTTCTTTCCCAGAGAGACCTGCTGTCAATTTTTTCACTCTGGCTTCTTGATCAAAAATGTCCACCTGAAATGTCTTACAGAAATAGGCTCCAGGTGTAAAAACCAGTACGGGGCTACATTTTCTGCATGCTCCACATAAGTCACATCAAACTCACTCATCAAACTTCACTCTCTCCTTCCATTCTCCACCACTGCCTCTACCATTGTGTTCTCTGGATCTCAGAGTCTAAAGGCAGGCGCAATAGTTTCCACTGAGGGGTTGGAAGAGGTGTACAAGCAGCACAAATAGCTTCTGCGCTGCGCAGGCCATTTCTCTGCATTTTAGAGTCTAAGGGAAAGCGCTAGTGTTCCTGCGGAGAGCTGCAACAGCTGCAGAATATGTGTTGTCTTGGCACATGTTTGCAATCCACCATGATGGATCCTTAGTGAAACCAAACTGTGGTTCTGCTTCAAACATCTCACCCTGCTTGGCCACAAAGCTTTCGCTGACATGTCCCATTGCCTTTTTATTGCTGCGTTTCATTTTCAGAGTTTGTACGGAATCATTGCACTTTGCTTCTAAGCTGAACGTCGATACTGCTGGAGTCTCATATGTCCATTTTCTTCTCACACAAAAAAACTGCTTCCTTTAAAACATGCTGATGCGACCTGCTTTCTTGCTCAGCTGTAATTTTAGGGGTGTTCTCTGTCCCGCTTACAGTCTGAATCTAAACTAAGAAGTTTATGGGACACAGATGTGCCAAGACAAATAGTTTGCTTGGACCTTGCCACGTGTATTCAAAAGCATCCTTTCACTCCACCATCAAGTCTCTGCTTTACATCCTGCAAACTTCACACACACATACATACATATATACTGGAATGAGGCACTTTCTTTCTTTCTTTCTTTCTCAGCTACACTCACCTATCCCCCACGCTAACTTCTTTACCGCTTTTCTCTTGGCCTTGCTATGCATACTTTTCCTCTTAAGACACCCATTGTCTGGCCTACCCCTTCCCTACATTGCCTTGCCTTTCCTTTCCTATCCAACCTTGCATTTCTTTGTCATTCCTGGCCATTGTTTTCCTCTTCCTCCCTGACCCATCCATGTCTTTCCCTTGCCCTTCCTACCAGTCCAGTGCCTTGCACCACCCATCCCCCTTGCCACTTTGTCCAGTTTCCCTTCCCCTTTGTCCAGCTCCAATCTTTCATTTCCTTCTCCTTCTAGGACTCTCATTGCCTTGCTTGCCTCTCCTTTGTCTTGCCTGGCAAAGCCACCACTTTTCTTGGCGTTACCTTTGAACCTCTCCTCTCCCTTGCCTTGCATTCCCTTGCTCACTCGTCCCCCACCTGGAATTCAATACCCCTCTTTTTGCTGCATTTCTTCATCTTGCCTTGCCTTGCCTGCTTCTCCTAAGACTCTCAAGGCTTTCACGTACCTCCAGCGTTTCAGGAGCATGTGAGAGAAAGCCCAAAAGAGGTCACGTGCAAGCACACCCATCTGTCCTGGCAGCTTGCTTCTGGCACCTATCCTTACATGTCTTGAATTTTGGACATAAAATTCACATTTCACCTTTGCGCTTCAGGACCAGAATGACAGTTCTTTTGTATACCAAGGAAAGCAGGTAATCCAAGTGTTTTAGGTGCAGATTAGAGATGGCCCATGTGAGATCAAGGCCAGCCAGAGAAGTCTGTCCTAGCCCCTTTTGTGTACCAGCAGTCTTTGAATGTACCTCTCATTTGTCTTGCCTTGGTGACCCAAAAGTTTCCTTGCCTTGCCCTGCCTTGCCTCCCTAGCCTTGCACTCCCTCCAGTGCCTACGCCCACACTTGACCTGCCTACTGCTTTCCTCCGGGGAAACCCAGCCTTGCCTAGGCCTTCCTGTTTCTGCCTGGCCTTCCTATGCCCATCCTTGCCTAGAAGTTCTGGGCCTTCTCTCACCTACCACTCCATTTGCTTGCCCCTCATGGCTCCAGCCTTGTCAGCTTCTCCCTTGACTTGCCTACAATTGCGCCTACACTTGGTTTGCATTGCAAAGAGCGGTAGGCAAGGCAAAGCAAAGCAAGGAAGGTCTTTCTAGGTCTTGCCAGGCAAGGCACACATAAGCAAGCAAGCAAAACAAGAGTAGACTAGCCACAGCATCAAAGGCAAGGCAAGGCCAAGTGACTCTGAGTGCCTTTCCTTGGCAAGTAAAAGATATAGTGACAATGTAATAGGGCAGGCGTTAAACGTACCATGAGGAGGTATAGTCCAGAGAGATATTTATGTCGTAGACCCTTCTGTGCAGGAGCCATTGTTGGACATAGTACAGGACATGGCATACAGCTTGGCTTGGTAAGTTCCTGAAGGAGAATGGCAATGCTTTCTCATGGGAAGGAAAGCACGTAGCCCCAGAGTTGGAGGTGCAGATAAGAAGCTGTGTCGCGCAGCTCAAGGACGACAGCAGCTTCTTGTGCCGGCATATTTGGAAGCACTCCCTCAATTTGTACAGTCATTGAGTCAGTATCCATCTTTGGAAGGCTGTCTGCCTCTAGTAAGAGTGTTCTGACACCATTGTATGGGATCAGTCACTGGATGTTTTGGATTATGGAGGAGGGGATGCCCTTTCTCTTGAAATGAGCTTCTTGTTCTTCTCTTTGGCAAAGAAATTAAGTTTGGATGGGCACTTTGGGTGGTCTCAGTGAATTTAAAGGTTTTTCCCAAGAGGTTTCCCTGTGGGTTAGAGATGTTGAACTGACAGTGGGAATCTAGACACCAAGTTGTTGAGCTTTTTGTCCTTGTAGCTTTAGTGTGTGAGTAGTCCCTGTTGCCATGCTGCTTGGATCTTGACTCTGAGACTGAAAGCTTAGGAGCGTAGAGCTGAAAAGAAAAGTGCCAATAGCAGGGTGTGTGTTCATTGTTTGATGGGTGAAGATGAAATTGTAGGCAGCAAAGAACTTTCTCTCTCCGCTGGCACATTTGTTGAGCGGATGTCTTTGAGTTTGTTACCGGACTCTGCGAGAGTGAAAATGTTTGTTAGGGCAGAGGATTTCGTGTTGCCCTTTGAGTGTTGTGCAAAAGTGTTTGCACACTTGGAGGGGGAAGATCAGCAAAGTCTTTTTTTCCTGGCACAGTTAATTTGAGAGCAGGGACGTTTCCAACTGGGCTCTGTCCTTTGGAGCTGGCCTCGGTGCGTTTCCTTCTTTTGTTAGTCGACAGCGCCATCGTGTGGTTATTTTGATGAGCGCTGGCAGACGGTGCCAGGGAAAAAGCCAAGCTGTTTGCGGCTCCGGCCTCATTGGTGTAGGAGCAGCGCAGGGAAGAGCTCCGCTGGGGGTCCTGGCTCTTAGAGACTGAGAGAATGTGATCCTGTATGTAGCACAGAAGGAAGTGGAATTGTTTCATTGTGGGCTGTGCAGTTTATAAGCTGCAAATGAAAAGGCAATTGCAGCGCAGCCTCTTCTGTGTGATCAGCTGCTCAACATGTAACTCGCACACACTGAACTGCATCCACCTCCCTGGAGATATAAAATGTGTATATCACTTTCCTCAAACTCTATGTATTACCTTGCACTCTAGCAGATCCCAAACCGCTTCAAAACGTCCAGCAGCTACTCAAAAAGAAAAAGTCCAACAAAAAGCTAGTGCTGGCCTTTATAGTGCCCTTGCAGTCCGTAAAATAGACGAAATGCACTAGGGCTTTGAATGCTTCTTCCCAACTATATAAATTCTCTCCAAGTGGCAAAGTCCATCATTACAGCAAAATTTTTCAGCTGGAGTTCTGACTGAGAGATGTGCCAGGACAGAAGGCATTTGCTGACCTACCCTTTTTCCCTGTGTAACTTGGTATTTGCAGTACAATTATTTTCAGTGTCGCTGTGTCCAAGCAGCTAGAGATTACACAGATAGAAGTGTCAAGAGAGATGCTGCTAAAGTACGCCCTTCTTATAGCAGCATTTAAATGGCACACGACGCCTTGCTGCTTTTTCTTTCCCAGAGAGACCTGCTGTCAATTTTTTCACTCTGGCTTCTTGATCAAAAATGTCCACCTGAAGTGTCTTACAGAAATAGGCTCCAGGTGTAAAAACCCGTACGGGGCTACATTTTCTGCGTGCTCCACATAAGTCACATCAAACTCACTCATCAAACTTCACTCTCTCCTTCCATTCTCCACTGCCTCTACCATTGTGTTCTCTGGATCTCAGAGTCTAAAGGCAGGCGTAATAGTTTCCACTGAGGGGTTGGAAGAGGTGTACAAGCAGCACAAATAGCTTCTGCGCTGCGCAGGCCATTTCTCTGCATTTTAGAGTCTAAGGGAAAGCGCTAGTGTTCCTGCGGAGAGCTGCAACAGCTGCAGAATATGTGTTGTCTTGGCACATGTTTGCAATCCACCATGATGGATCCTTAGTGAAACCAAACTGTGGTTCTGCTTCAAACATCTCACCCTGCTTGGCCACAAAGCTTTCGCTGACATGTCCCATTGCCTTTTTATTGCTGCGTTTCATTTTCAGAGTTTGTACGGAATCATTGCACTTTGCTTCTAAGCTGAACGTCGATACTGCTGGAGTCTCATATGTCCATTTTCTTCTCACACAAAAAAACTGCTTCCTTTAAAACATGCTGATGCGACCTGCTTTCTTGCTCAGCTGTAATTTTAGGGGTGTTCTCTGTCCCGCTTACAGTCTGAATCTAAACTAAGAAGTTTATGGGACACAGATGTGCCAAGACAAATAGTTTGCTTGGACCTTGCCACGTGTATTCAAAAGCATCCTTTCACTCCACCATCAAGTCTCTGCTTTACATCCTGCAAACTTCACACACACATACATACATACATACTGGAATGAGGCACTTTCTTTCTTTCTTTCTCAGCTACACTCACCTATCCCCCACGCTAACTTCTTTACCGCTTTTCTCTTGGCCTTGCTATGCATACTTTTCCTCTTAAGACACCCATTGTCTGGCCTACCCCTTCCCTACATTGCCTTTCCTTTCCTTTCCTATCCAACATTGCATTTCTTTGTCATTCCTGGCCATTGTTTTCCTCTTCCTCCCTGACCCATCCATGTCTTTCCCTTGCCCTTCCTACCAGTCCAGTGCCTTGCACCACCCATCCCCCTTGCCACTTTGTCCAGTTTCCCTTCCCCTTTGTCCAGCTCCAATCTTTCATTTCCTTCTCCTTCTAGGACTCTCATTGCCTTGCTTGCCTCTCCTTTGTCTTGCCTGGCAAAGCCACCACTTTTCTTGGCGTTCCCTTTGAACCTCTCCTCTCCCTTGCCTTGCATTCCCTTGCTCACTCGTCCCCCACCTGGAATTCAATACCCCTCTTTTTGCAGAATTTCTTCATCTTGCCTTGCCCTGCCTGCTTCTCCTAGGACTCTCAAGGCTTTCACGTACCTCCAGCGTTTCAGGAGCATGTGAGAGGAAGCCCAAAAGAGGTCACGTGCAAGCACACCCATCTGTCCTGGCAGCTTGCTTCTGGCACCTATCCTTACATGTCTTGAATTTTGGACATAAAATTCACATTTCACCTTTGCGCTTCAGGACCAGAATGACAGTTCTTTTGTATACCAAGGAAAGCAGGTAATCCAAGTGTTTTAGGTGCCGATTAGAGATGGCCCATGTGAGATCAAGGCCAGCCAGAGAAGTCTGTCCTAGCCCCTTTTGTGTACCAGCAGTCTTTGAATGTACCTCTCATTTGTCTTGCCTTGGTGACCCCAAAGTTTCCTTGCCTTGCCCTGCCTTGCCTCCCTAGCCTTGCACTCCCTCCAGTGCCTACGCCCACACTTGACCTGCCTACTGCTTTCCTCCGGGGAAACCTAGCCTTGCCTAGCCCTTCCTGTTTCTGCCTGGCCTTCCTATGCCCATCCTTGCCTAGAAGTTCTGGGCCTTCTCTCACCTACCACTCCATTTGCTTGCCCCTCATGGCTCCAGCCTTGTCAGCTTCTCCCTTGACTTGCCTACAATTGCGCCTACACTTGGTTTGCATTGCAAAGAGCGGTAGGCAAGGCAAAGCAAAGCAAGGAAGGTCTTTCTAGGTCTTGCCAGGCAAGGCACACATAAGCAAGCAAGCAAAACAAGAGTAGACTAGCCACAGCATCAAAGGCAAGGCAAGGCCAAGTGACTCTGAGTGCCTTTCCTTGGCAAGTAAAAGATATAGTGACAATGTAATAGGGCAGGCGTTAAAGGTACCATGAGGAGGTATAGTCCAGCAAGATATTTATGTCGTAGACCCTTCTGTGCAGGAGCCATTGTTGGACATAGTACAGGACATGGCATACAGCTTGGCTTGCTAAATTCCTGAAAGAGAATGGCAATGCTTTCTCATGGGAAGGAAAGCACGTAGCCCCAGAGTTGGAGGTGCAGATAAGAAGCTGTGTCGCGCAGCTCAAGGACGACAGCAGCTTCTTGTGCCGGCATATTTGGAAGCACTCCCTCAATTTGTACAGTCATTGAGTCAGTATCCATCTTTGGAAGGCTGTCTGCCTCTAGTAAGAGTGTTCTGACACCATTGTATGGGATCAGTCACAGGATGTTTTGGATTTTGGAGGAGGGGATGCCATTTCTCTTGTAATGAGCTTCTTGTTCTTGTCTTTGGCAAAGAAATTAAGTTTGGATGGGCACTTTGGGTGGTCTCAGTGAATTTAAAGGTTTTTCCCAAGAGGTTTCCCTGTGGGTTAGAGATGTTGAACTGACAGTGGGAATCTAGACAGCAAGTTGTTGAGCTTTTTGTCCTTGTAGCTTTAGTGTGTGAGTAGTCCCTGTTGCCATGCTGCTTGGATCTTGACTCTGAGACTGAAAGCTTAGGAGCGTAGAGCTGAAAAGAAAAGTGCCAATAGCAGGGTGTGTGTTCATTGTTTGATGGGTGAAGATGAAATTGTAGGCAGCAAAGAACTTTCTCTCTCAGCTGGCACATTTGTTGAGCGGATGTCTTTGAGTTTGTTACCGGACTCTGCGAGAGTGAAAATGTTTGTTAGGGCAGAGGATTTCGTGTTGCCCTTTGAGTGTGGTGCAAAAGTGTTTGCACACTTGGAGGGGGAAGATCAGCAAAGTCTTTTTTTCCTGGCACAGTTAATTTGAGAGCAGGGACGTTTCCAACTCGGCTCTGTCCTTTGGAGCGGGCCTCGGTGCGTTTCCTTCTTTTGTTAGTCGACAGCGCCATCGTGTGGTTATTTTGATGAGCGCTGGCAGATGGTGCCAGGGAAAAAGCCAAGCTGTTTGCGGCTCCGGCCTCATTGGTGTAGGAGCAGCGCAGGGAAGAGCTCCGCTGGGGGTCCTGGCTCTTAGAGACTGAGAGAATGTGATCCTGTATGTAGCACAGAAGGAAGTGGAATTGTTTCATTGTGGGCTGTGCAGTTTATAAGCTGCAAATGAAAAGGCAATTGCAGCACAGCCTCTTCTTTTCTGTGTGATCAGCTGCTCAACATGTAACTCGCACACACTGAACTGCATCCACCTCCCTGGAGATATAAAATGTGTATATCACTTTCCTCAAACTCTATGTATTACCTTGCACTCTAGCAGATCCCAAACCGCTTCAAAACGTCCAGCAGCTACTCAAAAAGAAAAAGTCCAACAAAAAGCTAGTGCTGGCCTTTAGAGTGCCTTTGCAGTCCGTAAAATAGACGAAATGCACTAGGGCTTTGAATGCTTCTTCCCAACTATATAAATTCTCTCCAAGTGGCAAAGTCCATCATTACAGCAAAATTTTTCAGCTGGAGTTCTGACTGAGAGATGTGCCAGGACAGAAGGCATTTGCTGACCTACCCTTTTTCCCTGTGTCACTTGGTATTTGCAGTACAATTATTTTCAGTGTCGCTGTGTCCAAGCAGCTAGAGATTACACAGATAGAAGTGTCAAGAGAGATGCTGCTAAAGTACGCCCTTCTTATAGCAGCATTTAAATGGCACACGACGCTTTGCTGCTTTTTCTTTCCCAGAGAGACCTGCTGTCAATTTTTTCACTCTGGCTTCTTGATCAAAGATGTCCACCAGAAATGTCTTACAGAAATAGGCTCCAGGTGTAAAAACCAGTACGGGGCTACATTTTCTGCGTGCTCCACATAAGTCACATCAAACTCACTCATCAAACTTCGCTCTCTCCTTCCATTCTCCACTGCCTCTACCACTATGTTCTCTGGATCTCAGTGTCTAAAGGCAGGCGTAATAGTTTCCACTGAGGGGTTGGAAGAGGTGTACAAGCAGCACAAATAGCTTCTGCGCTGCGCAGGCCATTTCTCTGCATTTTAGAGTCTAAGGGAAAGCGCTAGTGTTCCTGCGGAGAGCTGCAACAGCTGCAGAATATGTGTTGTCTTGGCACATGTTTGCAATCCACCATGATGGATCCTTAGTGAAACCAAACTGTGGTTCTGCTTCAAACATCTCACCCTGCTTGGCCACAAAGCTTTCGCTGACATGTCCCATTGCCTTTTTATTGCTGCGTTTCATTTTCAGAGTTTGTACGGAATCATTGCACTTTGCTTCTAAGCTGAACGTCGATACTGCTGGAGTCTCATATGTCCATTTTCTTCTCACACAAAAAACCTGCTTCCTTCAAAACATGCTGATGCGACCTGCTTTCTTGCTCAGCTGTAATTTTAGGGGTGTTCTCTGTCCCGCTTACAGTCTGAATCTAAACTAAGAAGTTTATGGGACACAGATGTGCCAAGACAAATAGTTTGCTTGGACCTTGCCACGTGTATTCAAAAGCATCCTTTCACTCCACCATCAAGTCTCTGCTTTACATCCTGCAAACTTCACACACACATACATACATACATACTGGAATGAGGCACTTTCTTTCTTTCTTTCTTTCTCAGCTACACTCACCTATCCCCCACGCTAACTTTTTTACCGCTTTTCTCTTGGCCTTGCTATGCATACTTTTCCTCTTAAGACACCCATTGGCTGGCCTACCCCTTCCCTACATTGCCTTGCCTTTCCTTTCCTATCCAACCTTGCATTTCTTTGTCATTCCTGGCCATTGTTTTCCTCTTCCTCCCCGACCCATCCATGTCTTTCCCTTGCCCTTCCTACCAGTCCAGTGCCTTGCACCACCCATCCCCCTTGCCACTTTGTCCAGTTTCCCTTCCCCTTTGTCCAGCTCCAATCTTTCATTTCCTTCTCCTTCTAGGACTCTCATTGCCTTGCTTGCCTCTCCTTTGTCTTGCCTGGCAAAGCCACCACTTTTCTTGGCGTTCCCTTTGAACCTCTCCTCTCCCTTGCCTTGCATTCCCTTGCTCACTCGTCCCCCACCTGGAATTCAATACCCCTCTTTTTGCGGAATTTCTTCATCTTGCCTTGCCCTGCCTGCCTCTCCTAGGACTCTCAAGGCTTTCACGTACCTCCAGCGTTTCAGGAGCATGTGAGAGAAAGCCCAAAAGAGGTCACGTGCAAGCACACCCATCTGTCCTGGCAGCTTGCTTCTGGCACCTATCCTTACATGTCTTGAATTTTGGACATAAAATTCACATTTCACCTTTGCGCTTCAGGACCAGAATGACAGTTCTTTTGTATACCAAGGAAAGCAGGTAATCCAAGTGTTTTAGGTGCAGATTAGAGATGGCCCATGTGAGATCAAGGCCAGCCAGAGAAGTCTGTCCTAGCCCCTTTTGTGTACCAGCAGTCTTTGAATGTACCTCTCATTTGTCTTGCCTTGGTGACCCCAAAGTTTCCTTGCCTTGCCCTGCCTTGCCTCCCTAGCCTTGCACTCCCTCCAGTGCCTACGCCCACACTTGACCTGCCTACTGCTTTCCTTTGGGGAAGCCCAGCCTTGCCTAGGCCTTCCTGTTTCTGCCTGGCCTTCCTATGCCCATCCTTGCCTAGAAGTTCTGGGCCTTCTCTCACCTACCACTCCATTTGCTTGCACCTCATGGCTCCAGCCTTGCCAGCTTCTCCCTTGACTTGCCTACAATTGCGCCTACACTTGGTTTGCATTGCAAAGAGCGGTAGGCAAGGCAAAGCAAAGCAAGGAAGGTCTTTCTAGATCTTGCCAGGCAAGGCACACATAAGCAAACAAGCAAAACAAGAGTAGACTAGCCACAGCATCAAAGGCAAGGCAAGGCCAAGTGACTCTGAGTGCCTTTCCTTGGCAAGTAAAAGATATAGTGACAATGTAATAGGGCAGGCGTTAAAGGTACCATGAGGAGGTATAGTCCAGCAAGATATTTATGTCGTAGACCCTTCTGTGCAGGAGCCATTGTTGGACATAGTACAGGACATGGCATACAGCTTGGCTTGCTAAGTTCCTGAAGGAGAATGGCAATGCTTTCTCATGGGAAGGAAAGCACGTAGCCCCAGAGTTGGAGGTGCAGATAAGAAGCTGTGTCGCGCAGCTCAAGGACGACAGCAGCTTCTTGTGCCGGCATATTTGGAAGCACTCCCTCAATTTGTACGGTCATTGAGTCAGTATCCATCTTTGGAAGGCTGTCTGCCTCTAGTAAGAGTGTTCTGACACCATTGTATGGGATCAGTCACTGGATGTTTTGGATTTTGGAGGAGGGGATGCCCTTTCTCTTGAAATGAGCTTCTTGTTCTTCTCTTTGGCAAAGAAATTAAGTTTGGATGGGCACTTTGGGTGGTCTCAGTGAATTTAAAGGTTTTTCCCAAGAGGTTTCGCTGTGGGTTAGAGCTGTTGAACTGACAGTGGGAATCTAGACACCAAGTTGTTGAGCTTTTTGTCCTTGTAGCTTTAGTGTGTGAGTAGTCCCTGTTGCCGTGCTGCTTGGATCTTGACTCTGAGACTGAAAGCTTAGGAGCGCAGAGCTGAAAAGAAAAGTGCCAATAGCAGGGTGTGTGTTCTTTGTTTTTTGGGTGAAGCTGAAATTGTAGGCAGCAAAGAACTTTCTCTCTCCGCTGGCACATTTGTTGAGCGGATGTCTTTGAGTTTGTTACCGGACTCTGCGAGAGTGAAAATGTTTGTTAGGGCAGAGGATTTCGTGTTGCCCTTTGAGTGTGGTGCAAAAGTGTTTGCACACTTGGAGGGGGAAGATCAGCAAAGTCTTTTTTTCCTGGCACAGTTAATTTGAGAGCAGGGACGTTTCCAACTGGGCTCTGTCCTTTGGAGCTGGCCTCGGTGCGTTTCCTTCTTTTGTTAGTCGACAGTGCCATCGTGTGGTTATTTTGATGAGCGCTGGCAGATGGTGCCAGGCAAAAAGCCAAGCTGTTTGCGGCTCCGGCCTCATTGGTGTGGGAGCAGCGCAGGGAAGAGCTCCGCTGGGGGTCCTGGCTCTTAGAGACTGAGAGAATGTGACCCTGTATGTAGCACAGAAGGAAGTGGAATTGTTTCATTGTGGGCTGTGCAGTTTATAAGCTGCAAATGAAAAGGCAATTGCAGCGCAGCCTCTTCTTTTCTGTGTGATCAGCTGCTCAACATGTAACTCGCACACACTGAACTGCATCCACCTCCCTGGAGATATAAAATGTGTATATCACTTTCCTCAAACTCTATGTATTACCTTGCACTCTAGCAGATCCCAAACCGCTTCAAAATGTCCAGCAGCTACTCAAAAAGAAAAAGTCCAACAAAAAGCTAGTGCTGGCCTTTAGAGTGCCTTTGCAGTCCGTAAAATAGACGAAATGCACTAGGGCTTTGAATGCTTCTTCCCAACTATATAAATTCTCTCCAAGTGGCAAAGTCCATCATTACAGCAAAATTTTTCAGCTGGAGTTCTGACTGAGAGATGTGCCAGGACAGAAGGCATTTGCTGACCTACCCTTTTTCCCTGTGTAACTTTGTATTTGCAGTGCAATTATTTTCAGTGCCGCTGTGTCCAAGCAGCTAGAGATTACACAGATAGAAGTGTCAAGAGAGATGCTGCTAAAGTACGCCCTTCTTATAGCAGCATTTAAATGGCACACGACGCCGTGCTGCTTTTTCTTTCCCAGAGAGACCTGCTGTCAATTTTTTCACTCTGGCTTCTTGATCAAAAATGTCCACCTGAAGTGTCTTACAGAAATAGGCTCCAGGTGTAAAAACCAGTACGGGGCTACATTTTCTGCGTGCTCCACATAAGTCACATCAAACTCACTCATCAAACTTCACTCTCTCCTTCCATTCTCCACTGCCTCTACCATTGTGTTCTCTGGATCTCAGAGTCTAAAGGCAGGCGCAATAGTTTCCACTGAGGGGTTGGAAGAGGTGTACAAGCAGCACAAATAGCTTCTGCGCTGCGCAGGCCATTTCTCTGCATTTTAGAGTCTAAGGGAAAGCGCTAGTGTTCCTGCGGAGAGCTGCAACAGCTGCAGAATATGTGTTGTCTTGGCACATGTTTGCAATCCACCATGATGGATCCTTAGTGAAACCAAACTGTGGTTCTGCTTCAAACATCTCACCCTGCTTGGCCACAAAGCTTTCGCTGACATGTCCCATTGCCTTTTTATTGCTGCGTTTCATTTTCAGAGTTTGTACGGAATCATTGCACTTTGCTTCTAAGCTGAACGTCGATACTGCTGGAGTCTCATATGTCCATTTTCTTCTCACACAAAAAAACTGCTTCCTTTAAAACATGCTGATGCGACCTGCTTTCTTGCTCAGCTGTAATTTTAGGGGTGTTCTCTGTCCCGCTTACAGTCTGAATCTAAACTAAGAAGTTTATGGGACACAGATGTGCCAAGACAAATAGTTTGCTTGGACCTTGCCACGTGTATTCAAAAGCATCCTTTCACTCCACCATCAAGTCTCTGCTTTACATCCTGCAAACTTCACACACACATACATACATACATACTGGAATGAGACACTTTCTTTCTTTCTTTCCCAGCTACACTCACCTATCCCCCACGCTAACTTCTTTACCGCTTTTCTCTTGGCCTTGCTATGCATACTTTTCCTCTTAAGACACCCATTGTCTGGCCTACCCCTTCCCTACATTGCCTTGCCTTTCCTTTCCTATCCAACCTTGCATTTCTTTGTCATTCCTGGCCATTGTTTTCCTCTTCCTTCCTGACCCATCCATGTCTTTCCCTTGCCCTTCCTACCAGTCCAGTGCCTTGCACCACCCATCCCCCTTGCCACTTTGTCCAGTTTCCCTTCCCATTTGTCCAGCACCAATCTTTCATTTCCTTCTCCTTCTAGGACTCTCATTGCCTTGCTTGCCTCTCCTTTGTCTTGCCTGGCAAAGCCACCACTTTTCTTGGCGTTCCCTTTGAACCTCTCCTCTCCCTTGCCTTGCATTCCCTTGCTCACTCGTCCCCCACCTGGAATTCAATACCCCTCTTTTTGCGGAATTTCTTCATCTTGCCTTGCCCTGCCTGCTTCCCCTAGGACTCTCAAGGCTTTCACGTACCTCCAGCGTTTCAGGAGCATGTGAGAGGAAGCCCAAAAGAGGTCACGTGCAAGCACACCCATCTGTCCTGGCAGCTTGCTTCTGGCACCTATCCTTACATGTCTTGAATTTTGGACATAAAATTCACATTTCACCTTTGCGCTTCAGGACCAGAATGACAGTTCTTTTGTATACCAAGGAAAGCAGGTAATCCAAGTGTTTTAGGTGCAGATTAGAGATGGCCCATGTGAGATCAAGGCCAGCCAGAGAAGTCTGTCCTAGCCCCTTTTGTGTACCAGCAGTCTTTGAATGTACCTCTCATTTGTCTTGCCTTGGTGACCCAAAAGTTTCCTTGCCTTGCCCTGCCTTGCCTCCCTAGCCTTGCACTCCCTCCAGTGCCTACGCCCACACTTGACCTGCCTACTGCTTTCCTCCAGGGAAACCTAGCCTTGCCTAGGCCTTCCTGTTTCTGCTAGGCCTTCCTGTGCCCATCCTTGCCTAGAAGTTCTGGACCTTCTCTCACCCACCACTCCATTTGCTTGCCCCTCATGGCTCCAGCCTTGTCAGCTTCTCCCTTGACTTGCCTACAATTGCGCCTACACTTGGTTTGCATTGCAAAGAGCGATAGGCAAGACAAAGCAAAGCAAGGAAGGTCTTTCTAGGTCTTGCCAGGCAAGGCACACATAAGCAAGCAAGCAAAACAAGAGTAGACTAGCCACAGCATCAAAGGCAAGGCAAGGCCAAGTGACTCTGAGTGCCTTTCCTTGGCAAGTAAAAGATATAGTGACAATGTAATAGGGCAGGCGTTAAAGGTACCATGAGGAGGTATAGTCCAGCAAGATATTTATGTCGTAGACCCTTCTGTGCAGGAGCCATTGTTGGACATAGTACAGGACATGGCATACAGCTTGGCTTGCTAAGTTCCTGAAGGAGAATGGCAATGCTTTCTCATGGGAAGGAAAGCATGTAGCCCCAGAGTTGGAGGTGCAGATATGAAGCCGTGTCGCGCAGCTCAAGGACGACAGCAGCTTCTTGTGCCGGCATATTTGGAAGCACTCCCTCAATTTGTACAGTCATTGAGTCAGTATCCATCTTTGGAAGGCTGTCTGCCTCTAGTAAGAGTGTTCTGACACCATTGTATGGGATCAGTCACTGGATGATTTGGATTTTGGAGGAGGGGATGCCATTTCTCTTGAAATGAGCTTCTTGTTCTTCTCTTTGGCAAAGAAATTAAGTTTGGATGGGCACTTTGGGTGGTCTCAGTGAATTTAAAGGTTTTTCCCAAGAGGTTTCCCTGTGGGTTAGAGCTGTTGAACTGACAGTGGGAATCTAGACAGCAAGTTGTTGAGCTTTTTGTCCTTGTAGCTTTAGTGTGTGAGTAGTCCCTGTTGCCATGCTGCTTGGATCTTGACTCTGAGACTGAAAGCTTAGGAGCGTAGAGCTGAAAAGAAAAGTGCCAATAGCAGGGTGTGTGTTCATTGTTTGATGGGTGAAGCTGAAATTGTAGGCAGCAAAGAACTTTCTCTCTCCGCTGGCACATTTGTTGAGCGGATGTCTTTGAGTTTGTTACCGGACTCTGCGAGAGTGAAAATGTTTGTTAGGGCAGAGGATTTCGTGTTGCCCTTTGAGTGTTGTGCAAAAGTGTTTGCACACTTGGAGGGGGAAGATCAGCAAAGTCTTTTTTTCCTGGCACAGTTAATTTGAGAGCAGGGACGTTTCCAACTCGGCTCTGTCCTTTGGAGCTGGCCTCGGTGCGTTTCCTTCTTTTGTTAGTGGACAGCGCCATCGTGTGGTTATTTTGATGAGCGCTGGCAGACGGTGCCAGGGAAAAAGCCAAGCTGTTTGCGGCTCCGGCCTCATTGGTGTAGGAGCAGCGCAGGGAAGAGCTCCGCTGGGGGTCCTGGCTCTTAGAGACTGAGAGAATGTGATCCTGTATGTAGCACAGAAGGAAGTGGAATTGTTTCATTGTGGGCTGTGCAGTTTATAAGCTGCAAATGAAAAGGCAATTGCAGCGCAGCCTCTTCTTTTCTGTGTGATCAGCTGCTCAACATGTAACTCGCACACACTGAACTGCATCCACCTCCCTGGAGATATAAAATGTGTATATCACTTTCCTCAAACTCTATGTATTACCTTGCACTCTAGCAGATCCCAAACCGCTTCAAAACGTCCAGCAGCTACTCAAAAAGAAAAAGTCCAACAAAAAGCTAGTGCTGGCCTTTAGAGTGCCTTTGCAGTCCGTAAAATAGACGAAATGCACTAGGGCTTTGAATGCTTCTTCCCAACTATATAAATTCTCTCCAAGTGGCAAAGTCCATCATTACAGCAAAATTTTTCAGCTGGAGTTCTGACTGAGAGATGTGCCAGGACAGAAGGCATTTGCTGACCTACCCTTTTTCCCTGTGTAACTTGGTATTTGCAGTGCAATTATTTTCAGTGCCGCTGTGTCCAAGCAGCTAGAGATTACACAGATAGAAGTGTCAAGAGAGATGCTGCTAAAGTACGCCCTTCTTATAGCAGCATTTAAATGGCACACGACGCCTTGCTGCTTTTTCTTTCCCAGAGAGACCTGCTGTCAATTTTTTCACTCTGGCTTCTTGATCAAAAATGTCCACCTGAAATGTCTTACAGAAATAGGCTCCAGGTGTAAAAACCAGTACGGGGCTACATTTTCTGCGTGCTCCACATAAGTCACATCAAACTCACTCATCAAACTTCACTCTCTCCTTCCATTCTCCACTGCCTCTACCATTGTGTTCTCTGGATCTCAGAGTCTAAAGGCAGGCGCAATAGTTTCCACTGAGGGGTTGGAAGAGGTGTACAAGCAGCACAAATAGCTTCTGCGCTGCGCAGGCCATTTCTCTGCATTTTAGAGTCTAAGGGAAAGCGCTAGTGTTCCTGCGGAGAGCTGCAACAGCTGCAGAATATGTGTTGTCTTGGCACATGTTTGCAATCCACCATGATGGATCCTTAGTGAAACCAAACTGTGGTTCTGCTTCAAACATCTCACCCTGCTTGGCCACAAAGCTTTCGCTGACATGTCCCATTGCCTTTTTATTGCTGCGTTTCATTTTCAGAGTTTGTACGGAATCATTGCACTTTGCTTCTAAGCTGAACGTCGATACTGCTGGAGTCTCATATGTCCATTTTCTTCTCACACAAAAAAACTGCTTCCTTTAAAACATGCTGATGCGACCTGCTTTCTTGCTCAGCTGTAATTTTAGGGGTGTTCTCTGTCCCGCTTACAGTCTGAATCTAAACTAAGAAGTTTATGGGACACAGATGTGCCAAGACAAATAGTTTGCTTGGACCTTGCCACGTGTATTCAAAAGCATCCTTTCACTCCACCATCAAGTCTCTGCTTTACATCCTGCAAACTTCACACACACATACATACATACAAACTGGAATGAGGCACTTTCTTTCTTTCTTTCTCAGCTACACTCACCTATCCCCTACGCTAACTTCTTTACCGCTTTTCTCTTGGCCTTGCTATGCATACTTTTCCTCTTAAGACACCCATTGTCTGGCCTACCCCTTCCCTACATTGCCTTGCCTTTCCTTTCCTATCCAACCTTGCATTTCTTTGTCATTCCTGGCCATTGTTTTCCTCTTCCTTCCTGACCCATCCATGTCTTTCCCTTGCCCTTCCTACCAGTCCAGTGCCTTGCACCACCCATCCCCCTTGCCACTTTGTCCAGTTTCCCTTCCCCTTTGTCCAGCTCCAATCTTTCATTTCCTTCTCCTTCTAGGACTCTCATTGCCTTGCTTGCCTCTCCTTTGTCTTGCCTGGCAAAGCCACCACTTTTCTTGGCGTTACCTTTGAACCTCTCCTCTCCTCTCCCTTGCCTTGCATTCCCTTGCTCACTCGTCCCCCACCTGGAATTCAATACCCCTCTTTTTGCGGAATTTCTTCATCTTGCCTTGCCCTGCCTGCTTCTCCTAGGACTCTCAAGGCGTTCACGTACCTCCAGCGTTTCAGGAGCATGTGAGAGGAAGCCCAAAAGAGGTCACGTGCAAGCACACCCATCTGTCCTGGCAGCTTGCTTCTGGCACCTATCCTTACATGTCTTGAATTTTGGACATAAAATTCACATTTCACCTTTGCGCTTCAGGACCAGAATGACAGTTCTTTTGTATACCAAGGAAAGCAGGTAATCCAAGTGTTTTAGGTGCAGATTAGAGATGGCCCATGTGAGATCAAGGCCAGCCAGAGAAGTCTGTCTTAGCCCCTTTTGTGTACCAGCAGTCTTTGAATGTACCACTCATTGTCTTGCCTTGGTGACCCAAAAGTTTCCTTGCCTTGCCCTGCCTTGCCTCCCTAGCCTTGCACTCCCTCCAGTGCCTACGCCCACACTTGACCTGCCCACACTTGACTGCTTTCCTCCAGGGAAACCTAGCCTTGCCTAGGCCTTCCTGTGTCTGCCTGGCCTTCCTATGCCCATCCTTGCCTAGAAGTTCTGGGCCTTCTCTCACCTACCACTCCATTTGCTTGCCCCTCATGGCTCAAGCCTTGTCAGCTTCTCCCTTGACTTGCCTACAATTGCGCCTACACTTGGTTTGCATTGCAAAGAGCGGTAGGCAAGGCAAAGCAAAGCAAGGAAGGTCTTTCTAGGTCTTGCCAGGCAAGGCACACATAAACAAGCAAACCAAACAAGAGTAGATTAGCCACAGCATCAAAGGCAAGGCAAGGCCAAGTGACTCTGAGTGCCTTTCCTTGGCAAGTAAAAGATATAATGACAATGTAATAGGGCAGGCGTTAAAGGTACCATGAGGAGGTATAGTCCAGCAAGATATTTATGTCGTAGACCCTTCTAGGCAGGAGCCATTGTTGGACATAGTACAGGACATGGCATACAGCTTGGCTTGGTAAGTTCCTGAAGGAGAATGGCAATGCTTTCTCATGGGAAGGAAAGCACGTAGCCCCAGAGTTGGAGGTGCAGATAAGAAGCTGTGTCGCGCAGCTCAAGGACGACAGCAGCTTCTTGTGCCGGCATATTTGGAAGCACTCCCTCAATTTGTACAGTCATTGAGTCAGTATCCATCTTTGGAAGGCTGTCTGCCTCTAGTAAGAGTGTTCTGACACCATTGTATGGGATCAGTCACTGGATGTTTTGGATTTTGGAGGAGGGGATGCCCTTTCTCTTGAAATGAGCTTCTTGTTCTTCTCTTTGGCAAAGAAATTAAGTTTGGATGGGCACTTTGGGTGGTCTCAGTGAATTTAAAGGTTTTTCCCAAGAGGTTTCCCTGTGGGTTAGAGCTGTTGAACTGACAGTGGGAATCTAGACACCAAGTTGTTGAGCTTTTTGTCCTTGTAGCTTTACTGTGTGAGTAGTCCCTGTTGCCATGCTGCTTGGATCTTGACTCTGAGACTGAAAGCTTAGGAGCATAGAGCTGAAAAGAAAAGTGCCAATAGCAGGGTGTGTGTTCATTGTTTGATGGGTGAAGCTGAAATTGTAGGCAGCAAAGAACTTTCTCTCTCCGCTGGCACATTTGTTGAGCGGATGTCTTTGAGTTTGTTACCGGACTCTGCGAGAGTGAAAATGTTTGTTAGGGCAGAGGATTTTGTGTTGCCCTTTGAGTGTGGTGCAAAAGTGTTTGCACACTTGGAGGGGGAAGATCAGCAAAGTCTTTTTTTCCTGGCACAGTTAATTTGAGAGCAGGGATGTTTCCAACTCGGCTCTGTCCTTTGGAGCTGGCCTCGGTGCGTTTCCTTCTTTTGTTAGTGGACAGCGCCATCGTGTGGTTATTTTGATGAGCGCTGGCAGACGGTGCCGGGGAAAAAGCCAAGCTGTTTGCGGCTCCGGCCTCATTGGTGTAGGAGCAGCGCAGGGAAGAGCTCCGCTGGGGGTCCTGGCTCTTAGAGACTGAGAGAATGTGATCCTGTATGTAGCACAGAAGGAAGTGGAATTGTTTCATTGTGGGCTGTGCAGTTTATAAGCTGCAAATGAAAAGGCAATTGCAGCGCAGCCTCTTCTTTTCTGTGTGATCAGCTGCTCAACATGTAACTCGCACACACTGAACTGCATCCACCTCCCTGGAGATATAAAATGTGTATATCACTTTCCTCAAACTCTATGTATTACCTTGCACTCTAGCAGATCCCAAACCGCTTCAAAACGTCCAGCAGCTACTCAAAAAGAAAAAGTCCAACAAAAAGCTAGTGCTGGCCTTTATAGTGCCCTTGCAGTCCGTAAAATAGACGAAATGCACTAGGGCTTTGAATGCTTCTTCCCAACTATATAAATTTTCTCCAGGTGGCAAAGTCCATCATTACAGCAAAATTTTTCAGCTGGAGTTCTGACTGAGAGATGTGCCAGGACAGAAGGCATTTGCTGACCTACCCTTTTTCCCTGTGTAACTTGGTATTTGCAGTACAATTATTTTCAGTGTCGCTGTGTCCAAGCAGCTAGAGATTACACAGATAGAAGTGTCAAGAGAGATGCTGCTAAAGTACGCCCTTCTTATAGCAGCATTTAAATGGCACACGACGCCTTGCTGCTTTTTCTTTCCCAGAGACACCTGCTGTCAATTTTTTCACTCTGACTTCTTGATCAAAAATGTCCACCTGAAATGTCTTACAGAAATAGGCTCCAGGTGTAAAAACCAGTACGGGGCTACATTTTCTGCGTGCTCCACATAAGTCACATCAAACTCACTCATCAAACTTCACTCTCTCCTTCCATTCTCCACTGCCTCTACCATTGTGTTCTCTGGATCTCAGAGTCTAAAGGCAGGCGCAATAGTTTCCACTGAGGGGTTGGAAGAGGTGTACAAGCAGCACAAATAGCTTCTGCGCTGCGCAGGCCATTTCTCTGCATTTTAGAGCCTAAGGGAAAGCGCTAGTGTTTCTGCGGAGAGCTGCAACAGCTGCAGAATATGTGTTGTCTTGGCACATGTTTGCAATCCACCATGATGGATCCTTAGTGAAACCAAACTGTGGTTCTGCTTCAAACATCTCACCCTGCTTGGCCACAAAGCATTCGCTGACATGTCCCATTGCCTTTTTATTGCTGCGTTTCATTTTCAGAGTTTGTACGGAATCATTGCACTTTGCTTCTAAGCTGAACGTCGATACTGCTGGAGTCTCATATGTCCATTTTCTTCTCACACAAAAAAACTGCTTCCTTTAAAACATGCTGATGCGACCTGCTTTCTTGCTCAGCTGTAATTTTAGGGGTGTTCTCTGTCCCGCTTACAGTCCGAATCTAAACTAAGAAGTTTATGGGACACAGATGTGCCAAGACAAATAGTTTGCTTGGACCTTGCCACGTGTATTCAAAAGCATCCTTTCACTCCACCATCAAGTCTCTGCTTTACATCCTGCAAACTTCACACACACATACATACATACATACTGGAATGAGGCACTTTCTTTCTTTCTTTCTCAGCTACACTCACCTATCCCCCACGCTAACTTCTTTACCGCTTTTCTCTTGGCCTTGCTATGCATACTTTTCCTCTTAAGACACCCATTGTCTGGCCTACCCCTTCCCTACATTGCCTTGCCTTTCCTTTCCTATCCAACCTTGCATTTCTTTGTCATTCCTGGCCATTGCTTTCCTCTTCCTTCCTGACCCATCCATGTCTTTCCCTTGCCCTTCCTACCAGTCCAGTGCCTTGCACCACCCATCCCCCTTGCCACTTTGTCCAGTTTCCCTTCCCCTTTGTCCAGCTCCAATCTTTCATTTCCTTCTCCTTCTAGGACTCTCATTGCCTTGCTTGCCTCTCCTTTGTCTTGCCTGGCAAAGCCACCACTTTTCTTGGCGTTACCTTTGAACCTCTCCTCTCCCTTGCCTTGCATTCCCTTGCTCACTCGTCCCCCACCTGGGATTCAATACCCCTCTTTTTGCGGAATTTCTTCATCTTGCCTTGCCCTGCCTGCTTCTCCTAGGACTCTCAAGGCTTTCACGTACCTCCAGCGTTTCAGGAGCATGTGAGAGGAAGCCCAAAAGAGGTCACGTGCAAGCACACCCATCTGTCCTGGCAGCTTGCTTCTGGCACCTATCCTTACATGTCTTGAATTTTGGACATAAAATTCACATTTCACCTTTGCGCTTCAGGACCAGAATGACAGTTCTTTTGTATACCAAGGAAAGCAGGTAATCCAAGTGTTTTAGGTGCAGATTAGAGATGGCCCATGTGAGATCAAGGCCAGCCAGAGAAGTCTGTCCTAGCCCCTTTTGTGTACCAGCAGTCTTTGAATGTACCTCTCATTTGTCTTGCCTTGGTGACCCAAAAGTTTCCTTGCCTTGCCCTGCCTTGCCTCCCTAGCCTTGCACTCCCTCCAGTGCCTACGCCCACACTTGACCTGCCCACACTTGACTGCTTTCCTCCAGGGAAACCTAGCCTTGCCTAGGCCTTCCTGTTTCTGCCTGGCCTTCCTATGCCCATCCTTGCCTAGAAGTTCTGGGCCTTCTCTCACCTACCACTCCATTTGCTTGCCCCTCATGGCTCCAGCCTTGTCAGCTTCTCCCTTGACTTGCCTACAATTGCTCTTACACTTGGTTTGCATTGCAAAGAGCGGTAGGCAAGGCAAAGCAAAGCAAGGAAGGTCTTTCTAGGTCTTGCCAGGCAAGGCACACATAAGCAAGCAAGCAAAACAAGAGTAGACTAGCCACAGCATCAAAGGCAAGGCAAGGCCAAGTGACTCTGAGTGCCTTTCCTTGGCAAGTAAAAGATATAGTGACAATGTAATAGGGCAGGCGTTAAAGGTACCATGAGGAGGTATAGTCCAGCAAGATATTTATGTCGTAGACCCTTCTGTGCAGGAGCCATTGTTGGACATAGTACAGGACATGGTGTACAGTTTGGCTTGGTAAGTTCCTGAAGGAGAATGGCAATGCTTTCTCATGGGAAGGAAAGCACGTAGCCCCAGAGTTGGAGGTGCAGATAAGAAGCTGTGTCGCGCAGCTCAAGGACGACAGCAGCTTCTTGTGCCGGCATATTTGGAAGCACTCCCTCAATTTGTACAGTCATTGAGTCAGTATCCATCTTTGGAAGGCTGTCTGCCTCTAGTAAGAGTGTTCTGACACCATTGTATGGGATCAGTCACTGGATGTTTTGGATTTTGGAGGAGGGGATGCCCTTTCTCTTGAAATGAGCTTCTTGTTCTTCTCGTTGGCAAAGAAATTAAGTTTGGATGGGCACTTTGGGTGGTCTCAGTGAATTTAAAGGTTTTTCCCAAGAGGTTTCCCTGTGGGTTAGAGCTGTTGAACTGACAGTGGGAATCTAGACACCAAGTTGTTGAGCTTTTTGTCCTTGTAGTTTAGTGCGTGAGTAGTCCCTGTTGCCATGCTGCTTGGATCTTGACTCTGAGACTGAAAGCTTAGGAGTGTAGAGCTGAAAAGAAAAGTGCCAATAGCAGGGTGTGTGTTCATTGTTTGATGGGTGAAGCTGAAATTGTAGGCAGCAAAGAACTTTCTCTCTCCGCTGGCACATTTGTTGAGCGGATGTCTTTGAGTTTGTTACCGGACTCTGCGAGAGTGAAAATGTTTGTTAGGGCAGAGGATTTCGTGTTGCCCTTTGAGTGTGGTGCAAAAGTGTTTGCACACTTGGAGGGGGAAGATCAGCAAAGTCTTTTTTTCCTGGCACAGTTAATTTGAGAGCAGGGACGTTTCCAACTCGGCTCTGTCCTTTGGAGCTGGCCTCGGTGCGTTTCCTTCTTTTGTTAGTCGACAGCGCCATCGTGTGGTTATTTTGATGAGCGCTGGCAGACGGTGCCAGGGAAAAAGCCAAGCTGTTTGCGGCTCCGGCCTCATTGGTGTAGGAGCAGCGCAGGGAAGAGCTCCGCTGGGGGTCCTGGCTCTTAGAGACTGAGAGAATGTGATCCTGTATGTAGCACAGAAGGAAGTGGAATTGTTTCATTGTGGGCTGTGCAGTTTATAAGCTGCAAATGAAAAGGCAATTGCAGCGCAGCCTCTTCTTTTCTGTGTGATCAGCTGCTCAACATGTAACTCGCACACACTGAACTGCATCCACCTCCCTGGAGATATAAAATGTGTATATCACTTTCCTCAAACTCTATGTATTACCTTGCACTCTAGCAGATCCCAAACCGCTTCAAAATGTCCAGCAGCTACTCAAAAAGAAAAAGTCCAACAAAAAGCTAGTGCTGGCCTTTAGAGTGCCTTTGCAGTCCGTAAAATAGACGAAATGCACTAGGGCTTTGAATGCTTCTTCCCAACTATATAAATTCTCTCCAAGTGGCAAAGTCCATCATTACAGCAAAATTTTTCAGCTGGAGTTCTGACTGAGAGATGTGCCAGGACAGAAGGCATTTGCTGACCTACCCTTTTTCCCTGTGTAACTTGGTATTTGCAGTACAATTATTTTCAGTGTCGCTGTGTCCAAGCAGCTAGAGATTACACAGATAGAAGTGTCAAGAGAGATGCTGCTAAAGTACGCCCTTCTTATAGCAGCATTTAAATGGCACACGACGCCTTGCTGCTTTTTCTTTCCCAGAGACACCTGCTGTCAATTTTTTCACTCTGACTTCTTGATCAAAAATGTCCACCTGAAATGTCTTACAGAAATAGGCTCCAGGTGTAAAAACCAGTACGGGGCTACATTTTCTGCGTGCTCCACATAAGTCACATCAAACTCACTCATCAAACTTCACTCTCTCCTTCCATTCTCCACTGCCTCTACCATTGTGTTCTCTGGATCTCAGAGTCTAAAGGCAGGCGCAATAGTTTCCACTGAGGGGTTAGAAGAGGTGTACAAGCAGCACAAATAGCTTCTGCGCTGCGCAGGCCATTTCTCTGCATTTTAGAGTCTAAGGGAAAGCGCTAGTGTTCCTGCGGAGAGCTGCAACAGCTGCAGAATATGTGTTGTCTTGGCACATGTTTGCAATCCACCATGATGGATCCTTAGTGAAACCAAACTGTGGTTCTGCTTCAAACATCTCACCCTGCTTGGCCACAAAGCTTTCGCTGACATGTCCCATTGCCTTTTTATTGCTGCGTTTCATTTTCAGAGTTTGTACGGAATCATTGCACTTTGCTTCTAAGCTGAACGTCGATACTGCTGGAGTCTCATATGTCCATTTTCTTCTCACACAAAAAAACTGCTTCCTTTAAAACATGCTGATGCGACCTGCTTTCTTGCTCAGCTGTAATTTTAGGGGTGTTCTCTGTCCCGCTTACAGTCTGAATCTAAACTAAGAAGTTTATGGGACACAGATGTGCCAAGACAAATAGTTTGCTTGGACCTTGCCACGTGTATTCAAAAGCATCCTTTCACTCCACCATCAAGTCTCTGCTTTACATCCTGCAAACTTCACACACACATACATACATACATACTGGAATGAGGCACTTTCTTTCTTTCTTTCTCAGCTACACTCACCTATCCCCCACGCTAACTTCTTTACCGCTTTTCTCTTGGCCTTGCTATGCATACTTTTCCTCTTAAGACACCCATTGTCTGGCCTACCCCTTCCCTACATTGCCTTGCCTTTCCTTTCCTATCCAACCTTGCATTTCTTTGTCATTCCTGGCCATTGCTTTCCTCTTCCTTCCTGACCCATCCATGTCTTTCCCTTGCCCTTCCTACCAGTCCAGTGCCTTGCACCACCCATCCCCCTTGCCACTTTGTTTGGTTTCCCTTCCCCTTTGTCCAGCTCCAATCTTTCATTTCCTTCTCCTTCTAGGACTCTCATTGCCTTGCTTGCCTCTCCTTTGTCTTGCCTGGCAAAGCCACCACTTTTCTTGGCGTTACCTTTGAACCTCTCCTCTCCCTTGTCTTGCATTACCTTGCTCACTCGTCCCCCACCTGGGATTCAATACCCCTCTTTTTGAGGAATTTCTTCATCTTGCCTTGCCCTGCCTGCTTCTCCTAGGACTCTCAAGGCTTTCACGTACCTCCAGCGTTTCAGGAGCATGTGAGAGGAAGCCCAAAAGAGGTCACGTGCAAGCACACCCATCTGTCCTGGCAGCTTGCTTCTGGCACCTATCCTTACATGTCTTGAATTTTGGACATAAAATTCACATTTCACCTTTGCGCTTCAGGACCAGAATGACAGTTCTTTTGTATACCAAGGAAAGCAGGTAATCCAAGTGTTTTAGGTGCAGATTAGAGATGGCCCATGTGAGATCAAGGCCAGCCAGAGAAGTCTGTCCTAGCCCCTTTTGTGTACCAGCAGTCTTTGAATGTACCTCTCATTTGTCTTGCCTTGGTGACCCAAAAGTTTCCTTGCCTTGCCCTGCCTTGCCTCCCTAGCCTTGCACTCCCTCCAGTGCCTACGCCCACACTTGACCTGCCCACACTTGACTGCTTTCCTCCAGGGAAACCTAGCCTTGCCTAGGCCTTCCTGTTTCTGCCTGGCCTTCCTATGCCCATCCTTGCCTAGAAGTTCTGGGCCTTCTCTCACCTACCACTCCATTTGCTTGCCCCTCATGGCTCCAGCCTTGTCAGCTTCTCCCTTGACTTGCCTACAATTGCTCTTACACTTGGTTTGCATTGCAAAGAGCGGTAGGCAAGGCAAAGCAAAGCAAGGAAGGTCTTTCTAGGTCTTGCCAGGCAAGGCACACATAAGCAAGCAAGCAAAACAAGAGTAGACTAGCCACAGCATCAAAGGCAAGGCAAGGCCAAGTGACTCTGAGTGCCTTTCCTTGGCAAGTAAAAGATATAGTGACAATGTAATAGGGCAGGCGTTAAAGGTACCATGAGGAGGTATAGTCCAGCAAGATATTTATGTCGTAGACCCTTCTGTGCAGGAGCCATTGTTGGACATAGTACAGGACATGGTGTACAGTTTGGCTTGGTAAGTTCCTGAAGGAGAATGGCAATGCTTTCTCATGGGAAGGAAAGCACGTAGCCCCAGAGTTGGAGGTGCAGATAAGAAGCTGTGTCGCGCAGCTCAAGGACGACAGCAGCTTCTTGTGCCGGCATATTTGGAAGCACTCCCTCAATTTGTACAGTCATTGAGTCAGTATCCATCTTTGGAAGGCTGTCTGCCTCTAGTAAGAGTGTTCTGACACCATTGTATGGGATCAGTCACTGGATGTTTTGGATTTTGGAGGAGGGGATGCCCTTTCTCTTGAAATGAGCTTCTTGTTCTTCTCGTTGGCAAAGAAATTAAGTTTGGATGGGCACTTTGGGTGGTCTCAGTGAATTTAAAGGTTTTTCCCAAGAGGTTTCCCTGTGGGTTAGAGCTGTTGAACTGACAGTGGGAATCTAGACACCAAGTTGTTGAGCTTTTTGTCCTTGTAGTTTAGTGCGTGAGTAGTCCCTGTTGCCATGCTGCTTGGATCTTGACTCTGAGACTGAAAGCTTAGGAGTGTAGAGCTGAAAAGAAAAGTGCCAATAGCAGGGTGTGTGTTCATTGTTTGATGGGTGAAGCTGAAATTGTAGGCAGCAAAGAACTTTCTCTCTCCGCTGGCACATTTGTTGAGCGGATGTCTTTGAGTTTGTTACCGGACTCTGCGAGAGTGAAAATGTTTGTTAGGGCAGAGGATTTCGTGTTGCCCTTTGAGTGTGGTGCAAAAGTGTTTGCACACTTGGAGGGGGAAGATCAGCAAAGTCTTTTTTTCGTGGCACAGTTAATTTGAGAGCAGGGACGTTTCCAACTCGGCTCTGTCCTTTGGAGCTGGCCTCGGTGCATTTCCTTCTTTTGTTAGTCGACAGCGCCATCGTGTGGTTATTTTGATGAGCGCTGGCAGACGGTGCCAGGGAAAAAGCCAAGCTGTTTGCGGCTCCGGCCTCATTGGTGTAGGAGCAGCGCAGGGAAGAGCTCCGCTGGGGGTCCTGGCTCTTAGAGACTGAGAGAATGTGATCCTGTATGTAGCACAGAAGGAAGTGGAATTGTTTCATTGTGGGCTGTGCAGTTTATAAGCTGCAAATGAAAAGGCAATTGCAGCGCAGCCTCTTCTTTTCTGTGTGATCAGCTGCTCAACATGTAACTCGCACACACTGAACTGCATCCACCTCCCTGGAGATATAAAATGTGTATATCACTTTCCTCAAACTCTATGTATTACCTTGCACTCTAGCAGATCCCAAACCGCTTCAAAATGTCCAGCAGCTACTCAAAAAGAAAAAGTCCAACAAAAAGCTAGTGCTGGCCTTTAGAGTGCCTTTGCAGTCCGTAAAATAGACGAAATGCACTAGGGCTTTGAATGCTTCTTCCCAACTATATAAATTCTCTCCAAGTGGCAAAGTCCATCATTACAGCAAAATTTTTCAGCTGGAGTTCTGACTGAGAGATGTGCCAGGACAGAAGGCATTTGCTGACCTACCCTTTTTCCCTGTGTAACTTGGTATTTGCAGTACAATTATTTTCAGTGTCGCTGTGTCCAAGCAGCTAGAGATTACACAGATAGAAGTGTCAAGAGAGATGCTGCTAAAGTACGCCCTTCTTATAGCAGCATTTAAATGGCACACGACTCCTTGCTGCTTTTTCTTTCCCAGAGAGACCTGCTGTCAATTTTTTCACTCTGGCTTCTTGATCAAAAATGTCCACCTGAAGTGTCTTACAGAAATAGGCTCCAGGTGTAAAAACCAGTACGGGGCTACATTTTCTGCGTGCTCCACATAAGTCACATCAAACTCACTCATCAAACTTCACTCTCTCCTTCCATTCTCCACTGCCTCTACCATTGTGTTCTCTGGATCTCAGAGTCTAAAGGCAGGCGCAATAGTTTCCACTGAGGGGTTGGAAGAGGTGTACAAGCAGCACAAATAGCTTCTGCGCTGCGCAGGCCATTTCTCTGCATTTTAGAGTCTAAGGGAAAGCGCTAGTGTTCCTGCGGAGAGCTGCAACAGCTGCAGAATATGTGTTGTCTTGGCACATGTTTGCAATCCACCATGATGGATCCTTAGTGAAACCAAACTGTGGTTCTGCTTCAAACATCTCACCCTGCTTGGCCACAAAGCTTTCGCTGACATGTCCCATTGCCTTTTTATTGCTGCGTTTCATTTTCAGAGTTTGTACGGAATCATTGCACTTTGCTTCTAAGCAGAACGTCGATACTGCTGGAGTCTCATATGTCCATTTTCTTCTCACACAAAAAAACTGCTTCCTTTAAAACATGCTGATGCCACCTGCTTTCTTGCTCAGCTGTAATTTTAGGGGTGTTCTCTGTCCCGCTTACAGTCTGAATCTAAACTAAGAAGTTTATGGGACACAGATGTGCCAAGACAAATAGTTTGCTTGGACCTTGCCACGTGTATTCAAGAGCATCCTTTCACTCCACCATCAAGTCTCTGCTTTACATCCTGCAAACTTCACACACACATACATACATACATACTGGAATGAGGCACTTTCTTTCTTTCTTTCTCAGCTACACTCACCTATCCCCCACGCTAACTTCTTTACCGCTTTTCTCTTGGCCTTGCTATGCATACTTTTCCTCTTAAGACACCCATTGTCTGGCCTACCCCTTCCCTACATTGCCTTGCCTTTCCTTTCCTATCCAACCTTGCATTTCTTTGTCATTCCAGGCCATTGTTTTCCTCTTCCTTCCTGACCCATCCATGTCTTTCCCTTGCCCTTCCTACCAGTCCAGTGCCTTGCACCACCCATCCCCCTTGCCACTTTGTCCAGTTTCCCTTCCCCTTTGTCCAGTTCCAATCTTTCATTTCCTTCTCCTTCTAGGACTCTCATTGCCTTGCTTGCCTCTCCTTTGTCTTGCCTGGCAAAGCCACCACTTTTCTTGGCGTTACCTTTGAACCTCTCCTCTCCCTTGCCTTGCATTCCCTTGCTCACTCGTCCCCCACCTGGAATTCAATACCCCTCTTTTTGCGGCATTTCTTCATCTTGCTTTGCCCTGCCTGCTTCTCCTAGGACTCTCAAGGCTTTCACGTACCTCCAGCGTTTCAGGAGCATGTGAGAGGAAGCCCAAAAGAGGTCACGTGCAAGCACACCCATCTGTCCTGGCAGCTTGCTTCTGGCACCTATCCTTACATGTCTTGAATTTTGGACATAAAATTCACATTTCACCTTTGCGCTTCAGGACCAGAATGACAGTTCTTTTGTATACCAAGGAAAGCAGGTAATCCAAGTGTTTTAGGTGCAGATTAGAGATGGCCCTTGTGAGATCAAGGCCAGCCAGAGAAGTCTGTCCTAGCCCCTTTTGTGTACCAGCAGTCTTTGAATGTACCTCTCATTTGTCTTGCCTTGGTGACCCAAAAGTTTCCTTGCCTTGCCCTGCCTTGCCTCCCTAGCATTGCACTCCCTCCAGTGCCTACGCCCACACTTGACCTGCCTACTGCTTTCCTCCAGGGAAACCTAGCCTTGCCTAGGCCTTCCCGTTTCTGCCTGGCCTTCCTATGCCCATCCTTGCCTAGAAGTTCTGGGCCTTCTCTCACCTACCACTCCATTTGCTTGCCCCTCATGGCTCCAGCCTTGTCAGCTTCTCCCTTGACTTGCCTACAATTGCGCCTACACTTGGTTTGCATTGCAAAGAGCGGTAGGCAAGGCAAAGCAAAGCAAGGAAGGTCTTTCTAGGTCTTGCCAGGCAAGGCACACATAAGCAAGCAAGCAAGCAAAACAAGAGTAGACTAGCCACAGCATCAAAGGCAAGGCAAGGCCAAGTGACTCTGAGTGCCTTTCCTTGGCAAGTAAAAGATATAGTGACAATGTAATAGGGCAGGCGTTAAAGGTACCATGAGGAGGTATAGTCCTGCGAGATATTTATGTCGTAGACCCTTCTGTGCAGGAGCCATTGTTGGACATAGTACAGGACATGGCATACAGCTTGGCTTGGTAAGTTCCTGAAGGAGAATGGCAATGCTTTCTCATAGGAAGGAAAGCACGTAGCCCCAGAGTTGGAGGTGCAGATAAGAAGCTGTGTCGCGCAGCTCAAGGACGACAGCAGCTTCTTGTGCCGGCATATTTGGAAGCACTCCCTCAATTTGTACAGTCATTGAGTCAGTATCCATCTTTGGAAGGCTGTCTGCCTCTAGTAAGAGTGTTCTGACACCATTGTATGGGATCAGTCACTGGATGTTTTGGATTTTGGAGGAGGGGATGCCATTTCTCTTGAAATGAGCTTCTTGTTCTTCACTTTGGCAAAGAAATTAAGTTTGGATGGGCACTTTGGGTGGTCTCAGTGAATTTAAAGGTTTTTCCCAAGAGGTTTCCCTGTGGGTTAGAGCTGTTGAACTGACAGTGGGAATCTAGACACCAAGTTGTTGAGCTTTTTGTCCTTGTAGCTTTAGTGTGTGAGTAGTCCCTGTTGCCATGCTGCTTGGATCTTGACTCTGAGACTGAAAGCTTAGGAGCATAGAGCTGAAAAGAAAAGTGCCAATAGCAGGGTGTGTGTTCATTGTTTGATGGGTGAAGCTGAAATTGTAGGCAGCAAAGAACTTTCTCTCTCCGCTGGCACATTTGTTGAGCGGATGTCTTTGAGTTTGTTACCGGACTCTGCGAGAGTGAAAATGTTTGTTAGGGCAGAGGATTTTGTGTTGCCCTTTGAGTGTGGTGCAAAAGTGTTTGCACACTTGGAGGGGGAAGATCAGCAAAGTCTTTTTTTCCTGGCACAGTTAATTTGAGAGCAGGGACGTTTCCAACTGGGCTCTGTCCTTTGGAGCTGGCCTCGGTGCGTTTCCTTCTTTTGTTAGTGGACAGCGCCATCGTGTGGTTATTTTGATGAGCGCTGGCAGACGGTGCCAGGGAAAAAGCCAAGCTGTTTGCGGCTCCGGCCTCATTGGTGTAGGAGCAGCGCAGGGAAGAGCTCCGCTGGGGGTCCTGGCTCTTAGAGACTGAGAGAATGTGATCCTGTATGTAGCACAGAAGGAAGTGGAATTGTTTCATTGTGGGCTGTGCAGTTTATAAGCTGCAAATGAAAAGGCAATTGCAGCGCAGCCTCTTCTTTTCTGTGTGATCAGCTGCTCAACATGTAACTCGCACACACTGAACTGCATCCACCTCCCTGGAGATATAAAATGTGTATATCACTTTCCTCAAACTCTATGTATTACCTTGCACTCTAGCAGATCCCAAACCGCTTCAAAACGTCCAGCAGCTACTCAAAAAGAAAAAGTCCAACAAAAAGCTAGTGCTGGCCTTTAGAGTGCCTTTGCAGTCCGTAAAATAGACGAAGTGCACTAGGGCTTTGAATGCTTCTTCCCAACTATATAAATTCTCTCCAAGTGGCAAAGTCCATCATTACAGCAAAATTTTTCAGCTGGAGTTCTGACTGAGCGATGTGCCAGGACAGAAGGCATTTGCTGACCTACCCTTTTTCCCTGTGTAACTTGGTATTTGCAGTACAATTATTTTCAGTGTCGCTGTGTCCAAGCAGCTAGAGATTACACAGATAGAAGTGTCAAGAGAGATGCTGCTAAAGTACGCCCTTCTTATAGCAGCATTTAAATGGCACACGACGCCTTGCTGCTTTTTCTTTCCCAGAGAGACCTGCTGTCAATTTTTTCACTCTGGCTTCTTGATCAAAAATGTCCACCTGAAATGTCTTACAGAAATAGGCTCCAGGTGTAAAAACCAGTACGGGGCTACATTTTCTGCGTGCTCCACATAAGTCACATCAAACTCACTCATCAAACTTCACTCTCTCCTTCCATTCTCCACTGCCTCTACCATTGTGTTCTCTGGATTTCAGAGTCTAAAGGCAGGCGCAATAGTTTCCACTGAGGGGATGGAAGAGGTGTACAAGCAGCACAAATAGCTTCTGCGCTGCGCAGGCCATTTCTCTGCATTTTAGAGTCTAAGGGAAAGCGCTAGTGTTCCTGCGGAGAGCTGCAACAGCTGCAGAATATGTGTTGTCTTGGCACATGTTTGCAATCCACCATGATGGATCCTTAGTGAAACCAAACTGTGGTTCTGCTTCAAACATCTCACCCTGCTTGGCCACAAAGCTTTCGCTGACATGTCCCATTGCCTTTTTATTGCCGCATTTCATTTTCAGAGTTTGTACGGAATCATTGCACTTTGCTTCTAAGCTGAACGTCGATACTGCTGGAGTCTCATATGTCCATTTTCTTCTCACACAAAAAAACTGCTTCCTTTAAAACATGCTGATGCGACCTGCTTTCTTGCTCAGCTGTAATTTTAGGGGTGTTCTCTGTCCCGCTTACAGTCCGAATCTAAACTAAGAAGTTTATGGGACACAGATGTGCCAAGACAAATAGTTTGCTTGAACCTTGCCACGTGTATTCAAAAGCATCCTTTCACTCCACCATCAAGTCTCTGCTTTACATCCTGCAAACTTCACACACACATACATACATACATACTGGAATGAGGCACTTTCTTTCTTTCTTTCTCAGCTACACTCACCTATCCCCCACGCTAACTTCTTTACCGCTTTTCTCTTGGCCTTGCTATGCATACTTTTCCTCTTAAGAAACCCATTGTCTGGCCCACCCCTTCCCTACATTGCCTTGCCTTTCCTTTCCTATCCAACCTTGCATTTCTTTGTCATTTTATGGCCATTGCTTTCCTCTTCCTTCCTGACCCATCCATGTCTTTCCCTTGCCCTTCCTACCAGTCCAGTGCCTTGCACCACCCATCCCCCTTGCCACTTTGTTTGGTTTCCCTTCCCCTTTGTCCAGCTCCAATCTTTCATTTCCTTCTCCTTCTAGGACTCTCATTGCCTTGCTTGCCTCTCCTTTGTCTTGCCTGGCAAAGCCACCACTTTTCTTGGCGTTCCCTTTGAACCTCTCCTCTCCCTTGCCTTGCATTCCCTTGCTCACTCGTCCCCCACCTGGAATTCAATACCCCTCTTTTTGCTGCATTTCTTCATCTTGCCTTGCCCTGCCTGCTTCTCCTAGGACTCTCAAGGCTTTCACGTACCTCCAGCGTTTCAGGAGCATGTGAGAGGAAGCCCAAAAGAGGTCACGTGCAAGCACACCCATCTGTCCTGGCAGCTTGCTTCTGGCACCTATCCTTACATGTCTTGAATTTTGGACATAAAATTCACATTTCACCTTTGCGCTTCAGGACCAGAATGACAGTTCTTTTGTATACCAAGGAAAGCAGGTAATCCAAGTGTTTTAGGTGCCGATTAGAGATGGCCCATGTGAGATCAAGGCCAGCCAGAGAAGTCTGTCCTAGCCCCTTTTGTGTACCAGCAGTCTTTGAATGTACCTCTCATTTGTCTTGCCTTGGTGACCCAAAAGTTTCCTTGCCTTGCCCTGCCTTGCCTCCCTAGTCTTGCACTCCCTCCAGTGCCTACGCCCACACTTGACCTGCCTACTGCTTTCCTCCAGGGAAACCTAGCCTTGCCTAGCCCCTCCTGTTTCTGCCTGGCCTTCCTATGCCCATCCTTGCCTAGAAGTTCTGGGCCTTCTCTCACCTACCACTCCATTTGCTTGCCCCTCATGGCTCCAGCCTTGTCAGCTTCTCCCTTGACTTGCCTACAATTGCGCCTACACTTGGTTTGCATTGCAAAGAGCGGTAGGCAAGGCAAAGCAAAGCAAGGAAGGTCTTTCTAGGTCTTGCCAGGAAAGGCACACATAAGCAAGCAAGCAAAACAAGAGTAGACTAGCCACAGCATCAAAGGCAAGGCAAGGCCAAGTGACTCTGAGTGCCTTTCCTTGGCAAGTAAAAGATATAGTGACAATGTAATAGGGCAGGCGTTAAAGGTACCATGAGGAGGTATAGTCCAGCAAGATATTTATGTCGTAGACCCTTCTGTGCAGGAGCCATTGTTGGACATAGTACAGGACATGGCATACAGCTTGGCTTGGTAAGTTCCTGAAGGAGAATGGCAATGCTTTCTCATGGGAAGGAAAGCACGTAGCCCCAGAGTTGGAGGTGCAGATAAGAAGCTGTGTCGCGCAGCTCAAGGACGACAGCAGCTTCTTGTGCCGGCATATTTGGAAGCACTCCCTCAATTTGTACAGTCATTGAGTCAGTATCCATCTTTGGAAGGCTGTCTGCCTCTAGTAAGAGTGTTCTGTCACCATTGTATGGGATCAGTCACTGGATGTTTTGGATTTTGGAGGAGGGGATGCCATTTCTCTTGAAATGAGCTTCTTGTTCTTCTCTTTGGCAAAGAAATTAAGTTTGGATGGGCACTTTGGGTGGTCTCAGTGAATTTAAAGGTTTTTCCCAAGAGGTTTCCCTGTGGGTTAGAGCTGTTGAACTGACAGTGGGAATCTAGACACCAAGTTGTTGAGCTTTTTGTCCTTGTAGTTTAGTGCGTGAGTAGTCCCTGTTGCCATGCTGCTTGGATCTTGACTCTGAGACTGAAAGCTTAGGAGAGTAGAGCAGAAAAGAAAAGTGCCAATAGCAGGGTGTGTGTTCATTGTTTGATGGGTGAAGCTGAAATTGAAGGCAGCAAAGAACTTTCTCTCTCCGCTGGCACATTTGTTGAGCGGATGTCTTTGAGTTTGTTACCGGACTCTGCGAGAGTGAAAATGTTTGTTAGGGCAGAGGATTTCGTGTTGCCTTTTGAGTGTGGTGCAAAAGTGTTTGCACACTTGGAGGGGGAAGATCAGCAAAGTCTTTTTTTCCTGGCACAGTTAATTTGAGAGCAGGGACGTTTCCAACTGGGCTCTGTCCTTTGGAGCTGGCCTCGGTGCGTTTCCTTCTTTTGTTAGTCGACAGCGCCATCGTGTGGTTATTTTGATGAGCGCTGGCAGACGGTGCCAGGGAAAAAGCCAAGCTGTTTGCGGCTCCGGCCTCATTGGTGTAGGAGCAGCGCAGGGAAGAGCTCCGCTGGGGGTCCTGGCTCTTAGAGACTGAGAGAATGTGATCCTGTATGTAGCACAGAAGGAAGTGGAATTGTTTCATTGTGGGCTGTGCAGTTTATAAGCTGCAAATGAAAAGGCAATTGCAGCACAGCCTCTTCTTTTCTGTGTGATCAGCTGCTCAACATGTAACTCGCACACACTGAACTGCATCCACCTCCCTGGAGATATAAAATGTGTATATCACTTTCCTCAAACTCTATGTATTACCTTGCACTCTAGCAGATCCCAAACCGCTTCAAAACGTCCAGCAGCTACTCAAAAACAAAAAGTCCAACAAAAAGCTAGTGCTGGCCTTTAGAGTGCCTTTGCAGTCCGTAAAATAGACGAAACGCACTAGGGCTTTGAATGCTTCTTCCCAACTATATAAATTCTCTCCAAGTGGCAAAGTCCATCATTACAGCAAAATTTTTCAGCTGGAGTTCTGACTGAGAGATGTGCCAGGACAGAAGGCATTTGCTGACCTACCCTTTTTCCCTGTGTAACTTGGTATTTGCAGTACAATTATTTTCAGTGTGGCTGTGTCCAAGCAGCTAGAGATTACACAGATAGAAGTGTCAAGAGAGATGCTGCTAAAGTACGCCCTTCTTATAGCAGCATTTAAATGGCACACGACGCCTTGCTGCTTTTTCTTTCCCAGAGACACCTGCTGTCAATTTTTTCACTCTGGCTTCTTGATCAAACATGTCCACCTGAAATGTCTTACAGAAATAGGCTCCAGGTGTAAAAACCAGTACGGGGCTACATTTTCTGCGTGCTCCACATAAGTCACATCAAACTCACTCATCAAACTTCACTCTCTCCTTCCATTCTCCACTGCCTCTACCATTGTGTTCTCTGGATCTCAGAGTCTAAAGGCAGGCGCAATAGTTTCCACTGAGGGGTTGGAAGAGGTGTACAAGCAGCACAAATAGCTTCTGCGCTGCGCAGGCCATTTCTCTGCATTTTAGAGTCTAAGGGAAAGCGCTAGTGTTCCTGCGGAGAGCTGCAACAGCTGCAGAATATGTGTTGTCTTGGCACATGTTTGCAATCCACCATGATGGATCCTTAGTGAAGCCAAACTGTGGTTCTGCTTCAAACATCTCACCCTGCTTGGCCACAAAGCTTTCGCTGACATGTCCCATTGCCTTTTTATTGCTGCGTTTCATTTTCAGAGTTTGTACGGAATCATTGCACTTTGCTTCTAAGCTGAACGTCGATACTGCTGGAGTCTCATATGTCCATTTTCTTCTCACACAAAAAAACTGCTTCCTTTAAAACATGCTGATGCGACCTGCTTTCTTGCTCAGCTGTAATTTTAGGGGTGTTCTCTGTCCCGCTTACAGTCTGAATCTAAACTAAGAAGTTTATGGGACACAGATGTGCCAAGACAAATAGTTTGCTTGGACCTTGCCACGTGTATTCAAAAGCATCCTTTCACTCCACCATCAAGTCTCTGCTTTACATCCTGCAAACTTCACACACACATACATACATACATACTGGAATGAGGCACTTTCTTTCTTTCTTTCTTTCTCAGCTACACTCACCTATCCCCCACGCTAACTTCTTTACCGCTTTTCTCTTGGCCTTGCTATGCATACTTTTCCTCTTAAGACACCCATTGTCTGGCCTACCCCTTCCCTACATTGCCTTGCCTTTCCTTTCCTATCCAACCTTGCATTTCTTTGTCATTTTATGGCCATTGCTTTCCTCTTCCTTCCTGACCCATCCATGTCTTTCCCTTGCCCTTCCTACCAGTCCAGTGCCTTGCACCACCCATCCCCCTTGCCACTTTGTTTGGTTTCCCTTCCCCTTTGTCCAGCTCCAATCTTTCATTTCCTTCTCCTTCTAGGACTCTCATTGCCTTGCTTGCCTCTCCTTTGTCTTGCCTGGCAAAGCCACCACTTTTCTTGGTGTTCCCTTTGAACCTCTCCTCTCCCTTGCCTTGCATTCCCTTGCTCACTCGTCCCCCACCTGGAATTCAATACGCCTCTTTTTGCTGCATTTCTTCATCTTGCCTTGCCCTGCCTGCTTCTCCTAGGACTCTCAAGGCTTTCACGTACCTCCAGCGTTTCAGGAGCATGTGAGAGGAAGCCCAAAAGAGGTCACGTGCAAGCACACCCATCTGTCCTGGCAGCTTGCTTCTGGCACCTATCCTTACATGTCTTGAATTTTGGACATAAAATTCACATTTCACCTTTGCGCTTCAGGACCAGAATGACAGTTCTTTTGTATACCAAGGAAAGCAGGTAATCCAAGTGTTTTAGGTGCCGATTAGAGATGGCCCATGTGAGATCAAGGCCAGCCAGAGAAGTCTGTCCTAGCCCCTTTTGTGTACCAGCAGTCTTTGAATGTACCTCTCATTTGTCTTGCCTTGGTGACCCAAAAGTTTCCTTGCCTTGCCCTGCCTTGCCTCCCTAGTCTTGCACTCCCTCCAGTGCCTACGCCCACACTTGACCTGCCTACTGCTTTCCTCCAGGGAAACCTAGCCTTGCCTAGCCCCTCCTGTTTCTGCCTGGCCTTCCTATGCCCATCCTTGCCTAGAAGTTCTGGGCCTTCTCTCACCTACCACTCCATTTGCTTGCCCCTCATGGCTCCAGCCTTGTCAGCTTCTCCCTTGACTTGCCTACAATTGCGCCTACACTTGGTTTGCATTGCAAAGAGCGTTAGGCAAGGCAAAGCAAAGCAAAGAAGGTCTTTCTAGGTCTTGCCAGGCAAGGCACACATAAGCAAGCAAGCAAAACAAGAGTAGACTAGCCACAGCATCAAAGGCAAGGCAAGGCCAAGTGACTCTGAGTGCCTTTCCTTGGCAAGTAAAAGATATAGTGACAATGTAATAGGGCAGGCGTTAAAGGTACCATGAGGAGGTATAGTCCAGCAAGATATTTATGTCGTAGACCCTTCTGTGCAGGAGCCATTGTTGGACATAGTACAGGACATGGCATACAGCTTGGCTTGGTAAGTTCCTGAAGGAGAATGGCAATGCTTTCTCATGGGAAGGAAAGCACGTAGCCCCAGAGTTGGAGGTGCAGATAAGAAGCTGTGTCGCGCAGCTCAAGGACGACAGCAGCTTCTTGTGCCGGCATATTTGGAAGCACTCCCTCAATTTGTACAGTCATTGAGTCAGTATCCATCTTTGGAAGGCTGTCTGCCTCTAGTAAGAGTGTTCTGCCACCATTGTATGGGATCAGTCACTGGATGTTTTGGATTTTGGAGGAGGGGATGCCATTTCTCTTGAAATGAGCTTCTTGTTCTTCTCTTTGGCAAAGAAATTAAGTTTGGATGGGCACTTTGGGTGGTCTCAGTGAATTTAAAGGTTTTTCCCAAGAGGTTTCCCTGTGGGTTAGAGCTGTTGAACTGACAGTGGGAATCTAGACACCAAGTTGTTGAGCTTTTTGTCCTTGTAGCTTTAGTGTGTGAGTAGTCCCTGTTGCCATGCTGCTTGGATCTTGACTCTGAGACTGAAAGCTTAGGAGAGTAGAGAAGAAAAGAAAAGTGCCAATAGCAGGGTGTGTGTTCATTGTTTGATGGGTGAAGCTGAAATTGTAGGCAGCAAAGAACTTTCTCTCTCCGCTGGCACATTTGTTGAGCGGATGTCTTTGAGTTTGTTACCGGACTCTGCGAGAGTGAAAATGTTTGTTAGGGCAGAGGATTTCGTGTTGCCCTTTGAGTGTGGTGCAAAAGTGTTTGCACACTTGGAGGGGGAAGATCAGCAAAGTCTTTTTTTCCTGGCACAGTTAATTTGAGAGCAGGGACGTTTCCAACTGGGCTCTGTCCTTTGGAGCTGGCCTCGGTGCGTTTCCTTCTTTTGTTAGTGGACAGCGCCATCGTGTGGTTATTTTGATGAGCGCTGGCAGACGGTGCCAGGGAAAAAGCCAAGCTGTTTGCGGCTCCGGCCTCATTGGTGTAGGAGCAGCGCAGGGAAGAGCTCCGCTGGGGGTCCTGGCTCTTAGAGACTGAGAGAATGTGATCCTGTATGTAGCACAGAAGGAAGTGGAATTGTTTCATTGTGGGCTGTGCAGTTTATAAGCTGCAAATGAAAAGGCAATTGCAGCGCAGCCTCTTCTTTTCTGTGTGATCAGCTGCTCAACATGTAACTCACACACACTGAACTGCATCCACCTCCCTGGAGTCATAAAATGTGTATATCACTTTCCTCAAACTCTATGTATTACCTTGCACTCTAGCAGATCCCAAACCGCTTCAAAACATCCAGCAGCTACTCAAAAACAAAAAGTCCAACAAAAAGCTAGTGCTGGCCTTTAGAGTGCCTTTGCAGTCCGTAAAATAGACGAAACGCACTAGGGCTTTGAATGCTTCTTCCCAACTATATAAATTCTCTCCAAGTGGCAAAGTCCATCATTACAGCAAAATTTTTCAGCTGGAGTTCTGACTGAGAGATGTGCCAGGACAGAAGGCATTTGCTGACCTACCCTTTTTCCCTGTGTAACTTGGTATTTGCAGTACAATTATTTTCAGTGTCGCTGTGTCCAAGCAGCTAGAGATTACACAGATAGAAGTGTCAAGAGAGATGCTGCTAAAGTACGCCCTTCTTATAGCAGCATTTAAATGGCACACGACGCCTTGCTGCTTTTTCTTTCCCAGAGAGACCTGCTGTCAATTTTTTCACTCTGGCTTCTTGATCAAAAATGTCCACCTGAAATGTCTTACAGAAATAGGCTCCAGGTGTAAAAACCAGTACGGGGCTACATTTTCTGCGTGCTCCACATAAGTCACATCAAACTCACTCATCAAACTTCACTCTCTCCTTCCATTCTCCACTGCCTCTACCATTGTGTTCTCTGGATCTCAGAGTCTAAAGGCAGGCGCAATAGTTTCCACTGAGGGGTTGGAAGAGGTGTACAAGCAGCACAAATAGCTTCTGCGCTGCGCAGGCCATTTCTCTGCATTTTAGAGTCTAAGGGAAAGCGCTAGTGTTCCTGCGGAGAGCTGCAACAGCTGCAGAATATGTGTTGTCTTGGCACATGTTTGCAATCCACCATGATGGATCCTTAGTGAAGCCAAACTGTGGTTCTGCTTCAAACATCTCACCCTGCTTGGCCACAAAGCTTTCGCTGACATGTCCCATTGCCTTTTTATTGCTGCGTTTCATTTTCAGAGTTTGTACGGAATCATTGCACTTTGCTTCTAAGCTGAACGTCGATACTGCTGGAGTCTCATATGTCCATTTTCTTCTCACACAAAAAAACTGCTTCCTTTAAAACATGCTGATGCGACCTGCTTTCTTGCTCAGCTGTAATTTTAGGGGTGTTCTCTGTCCCGCTTACAGTCTGAATCTAAACTAAGAAGTTTATGGGACACAGATGTGCCAAGACAAATAGTTTGCTTGGACCTTGCCACGTGTATTCAAAAGCATCCTTTCACTCCACCATCAAGTCTCTGCTTTACATCCTGCAAACTTCACACACACATACATACATACATACTGGAATGAGGCACTTTCTTTCTTTCTTTCTTTCTCAGCTACACTCACCTATCCCCCACGCTAACTTCTTTACCGCTTTTCTCTTGGCCTTGCTATGCATACTTTTCCTCTTAAGACACCCATTGTCTGGCCTACCCCTTCCCTACATTGCCTTGCCTTTCCTTTCCTATCCAACCTTGCATTTCTTTGTCATTTTATGGCCATTGCTTTCCTCTTCCTTCCTGACCCATCCATGTCTTTCCCTTGCCCTTCCTACCAGTCCAGTGCCTTGCACCACCCATCCCCCTTGCCACTTTGTTTGGTTTCCCTTCCCCTTTGTCCAGCTCCAATCTTTCATTTCCTTCTCCTTCTAGGACTCTCATTGCCTTGCTTGCCTCTCCTTTGTCTTGCCTGGCAAAGCCACCACTTTTCTTGGTGTTCCCTTTGAACCTCTCCTCTCCCTTGCCTTGCATTCCCTTGCTCACTCGTCCCCCACCTGGAATTCAATACGCCTCTTTTTGCTGCATTTCTTCATCTTGCCTTGCCCTGCCTGCTTCTCCTAGGACTCTCAAGGCTTTCACGTACCTCCAGCGTTTCAGGAGCATGTGAGAGGAAGCCCAAAAGAGGTCACGTGCAAGCACACCCATCTGTCCTGGCAGCTTGCTTCTGGCACCTATCCTTACATGTCTTGAATTTTGGACATAAAATTCACATTTCACCTTTGCGCTTCAGGACCAGAATGACAGTTCTTTTGTATACCAAGGAAAGCAGGTAATCCAAGTGTTTTAGGTGCCGATTAGAGATGGCCCATGTGAGATCAAGGCCAGACAGAGAAGTCTGTCCTAGCCCCTTTTGTGTACCAGCAGTCTTTGAATGTACCTCTCATTTGTCTTGCCTTGGTGACCCAAAAGTTTCCTTGCCTTGCCCTGCCTTGCCTCCCTAGTCTTGCACTCCCTCCAGTGCCTACGCCCACACTTGACCTGCCTACTGCTTTCCTCCAGGGAAACCTAGCCTTGCCTAGCCCCTCCTGTTTCTGCCTGGCCTTCCTATGCCCATCCTTGCCTAGAAGTTCTGGGCCTTCTCTCACCTACCACTCCATTTGCTTGCCCCTCATGGCTCCAGCCTTGTCAGCTTCTCCCTTGACTTGCCTACAATTGCGCCTACACTTGGTTTGCATTGCAAAGAGCGGTAGGCAAGGCAAAGCAAAGCAAAGAAGGTCTTTCTAGGTCTTGCCAGGCAAGGCACACATAAGCAAGCAAGCAAAACAAGAGTAGACTAGCCACAGCATCAAAGGCAAGGCAAGGCCAAGTGACTCTGAGTGCCTTTCCTTGGCAAGTAAAAGATATAGTGACAATGTAATAGGGCAGGCGTTAAAGGTACCATGAGGAGGTATAGTCCAGCGAGATATTTATGTCGTAGACCCTTCTGTGCAGGAGCCATTGTTGGACATAGTACAGGACATGGCATACAGTTTGGCTTGGTAAGTTCCTGAAGGAGAATGGCAATGCTTTCTCATGGGAAGGAAAGCACGTAGCCCCAGAGTTGGAGGTGCAGATAAGAAGCTGTGTCGCGCAGCTCAAGGACGACAGCAGCTTCTTGTGCCGGCATATTTGGAAGCACTCCCTCAATTTGTACAGTCATTGAGTCAGTATCCATCTTTGGAAGGCTGTCTGCCTCTAGTAAGAGTGTTCTGTCACCATTGTATGGGATCAGTCACTGGATGTTTTGGATTTTGGAGGAGGGGATGCCATTTCTCTTGAAATGAGCTTCTTGTTCTTCTCTTTGGCAAAGAAATTAAGTTTGGATGGGCACTTTGGGTGGTCTCAGTGAATTTAAAGGTTTTTCCCAAGAGGTTTCCCTGTGGGTTAGAGCTGTTGAACTGACAGTGGGAATCTAGACAGCAAGTTGTTGAGCTTTTTGTCCTTGTAGCTTTAGTGTGTGAGTAGTCCCTGTTGCCATGCTGCTTGGATCTTGACTCTGAGACTGAAAGCTTAGGAGAGTAGAGCAGAAAAGAAAAGTGCCAATAGCAGGGTGTGTGTTCATTGTTTGATGGGTGAAGCTGAAATTGAAGACAGCAAAGAACTTTCTCCGCTGGCACATTTGTTGAGCGGATGTCTTTGAGTTTGTTACCGGACTCTGCGAGAGTGAAAATGTTTGTTAGGGCAGAGGATTTCGTGTTGCCCTTTGAGTGTGGTGCAAAAGTGTTTGCACACTTGGAGGGGGAAGATCAGCAAAGTCTTTTTTTCGTGGCACAGTTAATTTGAGAGCAGGGACGTTTCCAACTGGGCTCTGTCCTTTGGAGCTGGCCTCGGTGCGTTTCCTTCTTTTGTTAGTCGACAGCGCCATCGTGTGGTTATTTTGATGAGCGCTGGCAGACGGTGCCAGGGAAAAAGCCAAGCTGTTTGCGGCTCCGGCCTCATTGGTGTAGGAGCAGCGCAGGGAAGAGCTCCGCTGGGGGTCCTGGCTCTTAGAGACTGAGAGAATGTGATCCTGTATGTAGCACAGAAGGAAGTGGAATTGTTTCATTGTGGGCTGTGCAGTTTTTAACCTGCAAATGAAAAGGCAATTGCAGCGCAGCCTCTTCTTTTCTGTGTGATCAGCTGCTCAACATGTAACTCGCACACACTGAACTGCATCCACCTCCCTGGAGATATAAAATGTGTATATCACTTTGCTCAAACTCTATGTATTACCTTGCACTCTAGCAGATCCCAAACCGCTTCAAAACGTCCAGCAGCTACTCAAAAAGAAAAAGTCCAACAAAAAGCTAGTGCTGGCCTTTAGAGTGCCTTTGCAGTCCATAAAATAGACGAAATGCACTAGGGCTTTGAATGCTTCTTCCCAACTATATAAATTCTCTCCAAGTGGCAAAGTCCATCATTACAGCAAAATTTTTCAGCTGGAGTTCTGACTGAGAGATGTGCCAGGACAGAAGGCATTTGCTGACCTACCCTTTTTCCCTGTGTAACTTGGTATTTGCAGTACAATTATTTTCAGTGTCGCTGTGTCCAAGCAGCTAGAGATTACACAGATAGAAGTGTCAAGAGAGATGCTGCTAAAGTACGCCCTTCTTATAGCAGCATTTAAATGGCACACGACGCCTTGCTGCTTTTTCTTTCCCAGAGACACCTGCTGTCAATTTTTTCACTCTGGCTTCTTGATCAAACATGTCCACCTGAAATGTCTTACAGAAATAGGCTCCAGGTGTAAAAACCAGTACGGGACTACATTTTCTGCGTGCTCCACATAAGTCACATCAAACTCACTCATCAAACTTCACTCTCTCCTTCCATTCTCCACTGCCTCTACCATTGTGTTCTCTGGATCTCAGAGTCTAAAGGCAGGCGCAATAGTTTCCACTGATGGGTTGGAAGAGGTGTACAAGCAGCACAAATAGCTTCTGCGCTGCGCAGGCCATTTCTCTGCATTTTAGAGTCTAAGGGAAAGCGCTAGTGTTCCTGCGGAGAGCTGCAACAGCTGCAGAATATGTGTTGTCTTGGAACATGTTTGCAATCCACCATGATGGATCCTTAGTGAAACCAAACTGTGGTTCTGCTTCAAACATCTCACCCTGCTTGGCCACAAAGCTTTCGCTGACATGTCCCATTGCCTTTTTATTGCTGCGTTTCATTTTCAGAGTTTGTACGGAATCATTGCACTTTGCTTCTAAGCTGAACGTCGATACTGCTGGAGTCTCATATGTCCATTTTCTTCTCACACAAAAAAACTGCTTCCTTTAAAACATGCTGATGCGACCTGCTTTCTTGCTCAGCTGTAATTTTAGGGGTGTTCTCTGTCCCGCTTACAGTCTGAATCTAAACTAAGAAGTTTATGGGACACAGATGTGCCAAGACAAATAGTTTGCTTGGACCTTGCCACGTGTATTCAAAAGCATCCTTTCACTCCACCATCAAGTCTCTGCTTTACATCCTGCAAACTTCACACACACATACATACATACATACATACTGGAATGAGGCACTTTCTTTCTTTCTTTCTCAGCTACACTCACCTATCCCCCACGCTAACTTCTTTACCGCTTTTCTCTTGGCCTTGCTATGCATACTTTTCCTCTTAAGACACCCATTGTCTGGCCTACCCCTTCCCTACATTGCCTTGCCTTTCCTTTCCTATCCAACCTTGCATTTCTTTGTCATTCCTGGCCATTGTTTCCCTCTTCCTTCCTGACCCATCCATGTCTTTCCCTTGCCCTTCCTACCAGTCCAGTGCCTTGCACCACCCATCCCCCTTGCCACTTTGTCCAGTTTCCCTTCCCCTTTGTCCAGCTCCAATCTTTCATTTCCTTCTCCTTCTAGGATTCTCATTGCCTTGCTTGCCTCTCCTTTGTCTTGCCTGGCAAAGCCACCACTTTTCTTGGCGTTACCTTTGAACCTCTCCTCTCCCTTGCCTTGCATTCCCTTGCTCACTCGTCCCCCACCTGGAATTCAATACGCCTCTTTTTGCTGCATTTCTTCATCTTGCCTTGCCCTGCCTGCTTCTCCTAGGACTCTCAAGGCTTTCACGTACCTCCAGCGTTTCAGGAGCATGTGAGAGGAAGCCCAAAAGAGGTCACGTGCAAGCACACCCATCTGTCCTGGCAGCTTGCTTCTGGCACCTATCCTTACATGTCTTGAATTTTGGACATAAAATTCACATTTCACCTTTGCGCTTCAGGACCAGAATGACAGTTCTTTTGTATACCAAGGAAAGCAGGTAATCCAAGTGTTTTAGGTGCCGATTAGAGATGGCCCATGTGAGATCAAGGCCAGACAGAGAAGTCTGTCCTAGCCCCTTTTGTGTACCAGCAGTCTTTGAATGTACCTCTCATTTGTCTCGCCTTGGTGACCCCAAAGTTTCCTTGCCTTGCCCTGCCTTGCCTCCCTAGCCTTGCACTCCCTCCAGTGCCTACGCCCACACTTGACCTGCCTACTGCTTTCCTCCAGGGAAACCTAGCCTTGCCTAGGCCTTCCTTTTTCTGCCTGGCCTTCCTATGCCCATCCTTGCCTAGAAGTTCTGGGCCTTCTCTCACCTACCACTCCATTTGCTTGCCCCTCATGGCTCCAGCCTTGTCAGCTTCTCCCTTGACTTGCCTACAATTGCGCCTACACTTGGTTTGCATTGCAAAGAGCGGTAGGCAAGGCAAAGCAAAGCAAGGAAGGTCTTTCTAGGTCTTGCCAGGCAAGGCACACATAAGCAAGCAAGCAAAACAAGAGTAGACTAGCCACAGCATCAAAGGCAAGGCAAGGCCAAGTGACTCTGAGTGCCTTTCCTTGGCAAGTAAAAGATATAGTGACAATGTAATAGGGCAGGCGTTAAAGGTACCATGAGGAGGTATAGTCCAGCAAGATATTTATGTCGTAGACCCTTCTGTACAGGAGCCATTGTTGGACATAGTACAGGACATGGCATACAGTTTGGCTTGGTAAGTTCCTGAAGGAGAATGGCAATGCTTTCTCATGGGAAGGAAAGCACGTAGCCCCAGAGTTGGAGGTGCAGATAAGAAGCTGTGTCGCGCAGCTCAAGGACGACAGCAGCTTCTTGTGCCGGCATATTTGGAAGCACTCCCCCAATTTGTACAGTCATTGAGTCAGTATCCATCTTTGGAAGGCTGTCTGCCTCTAGTAAGAGTGTTCTGACACCATTGTATGGGATCAGTCACTGGATGTTTTGGATTTTGGAGGAGGGGATGCCCTTTCTCTTGAAATGAGCTTCTTGTTCTTCTCTTTGGCAAAGAAATTAAGTTTGGATGGGCACTTTGGGTGGTCTCAGTGAATTTAAAGGTTTTTCCCAAGAGGTTTCCCTGTGGGTTAGAGCTGTTGAACTGACAGTGGGAATCTAGACACCAAGTTGTTGAGCTTTTTGTCCTTGTAGCTTTAGTGTGTGAGTAGTCCCTGTTGCCATGCTGCTTGGATCTTGACTCTGAGACTGAAAGCTTAGGAGCGCAGAGCTGAAAAGAAAAGTGCCAATAGCAGGGTGTGTGTTCATTGTTTGATGGGTGAAGTTGAAATTGTAGGCAGCAAAGAACTTTCTCTCTCCGCTGGCACATTTGTTGAGCGGATGTCTTTGAGTTTGTTACCAGACTCTGCGAGAGTGAAAATGTTTGTTAGGGCAGAGGATTTCGTGTTGCCCTTTGAGTGTGGTGCAAAAGTGTTTGCACACTTGGAGGGGGAAGATCAGCAAAGTCTTTTTTTCCTGGCACAGTTAATTTGAGAGCAGGGACGTTTCCAACTCGGCTCTGTCCTTTGGAGCTGGCCTCGGTGCGTTTCCTTCTTTTGTTAGTCGACAGCGCCATCGTGTGGTTATTTTGATGAGCGCTGGCAGACGGTGCCAGGGAAAAAGCCAAGCTGTTTGCGGCTCCGGCCTCATTGGTGTAGGAGCAGCGCAGGGAAGAGCTCCGCTGGGGGTCCTGGCTCTTAGAGACTGAGAGAATGTGATCCTGTATGTAGCACAGAAGGAAGTGGAATTGTTTCATTGTGGGCTGTGCAGTTTATAAGCTGCAAATGAAAAGGCAATTGCAGCGCAGCCTCTTCTTTTCTGTGTGATCAGCTGCTCAACATGTAACTCGCACACACTGAACTGCATCCACCTCCCTGGAGATATAAAATGTGTATATCACTTTCCTCAAGCTCTATGTATTACCTTGCACTCTAGCAGATCCCAAACCGCTTCAAAACGTCCAGCAGCTACTCAAAAAGAAAAAGTCCAACAAAAAGCTAGTGCTGGCCTTTATAGTGCCTTTGCAGTCCGTAAAATAGACGAAATGCACTAGGGCTTTGAATGCTTCTTCCCAACTATATAAATTCTCTCCAAGTGGCAAAGTCCATCATTACAGCAAAATTTTTCAGCTGGAGTTCTGACTGAGAGATGTGCCAGGACAGAAGGCATTTGCTGACCTAGCCTTTTTCCCTGTGTAACTTGGTATTTGCAGTACAATTATTTTCAGTGTCGCTGTGTCCAAGCAGCTAGAGATTACACAGATAGAAGTGTCAAGAGAGATGCTGCTAAAGTATGCCCTTCTTATAGCAGCATTTAAATGGCACACGACGCCTTGCTGCTTTTTCTTTCCCAGAGACACCTGCTGTCAATTTTTTCACTCTGGCTTCTTGATCAAAAATGTCCACCTGAAATGTCTTACAGAAATAGGCTCCAGGTGTAAAAACCAGTACGGGGCTACATTTTCTGCGTGCTCCACATAAGTCACATCAAACTCACTCATCAAACTTCACTCTCTCCTTCCATTCTCCACTGCCTCTACCATTGTGTTCTCTGGATCTCAGAGTCTAAAGGCAGGCGCAATAGTTTCCACTGAGGGGTTGGAAGAGGTGTACAAGCAGCACAAATAGCTTCTGCGCTGCGCAGGCCATTTCTCTGCATTTTAGAGTCTAAGGGAAAGCGCTAGTGTTCCTGCGGAGAGCTGCAACAGCTGCAGAATATGTGTTGTCTTGGCACATGTTTGCAATCCACCATGATGGATCCTTAGTGAAACCAAACTGTGGTTCTGCTTCAAACATCTCACCCTGCTTGGCCACAAAGCTTTCGCTGACATGTCCCATTGCCTTTTTATTGCTGCGTTTCATTTTCAGAGTTTGTACGGAATCATTGCACTTTGCTTCTAAGCTGAACGTCGATACTGCTGGATACTGCTAATGTCTCATATGTCCATTTTCTTCTCACACAAAAAAACTGCTTCCTTTAAAACCTGCTGATGCGACCTGCTTTCTTGCTCAGCTGTAATTTTAGGGGTGTTCTCTGTCCCGCTTACAGTCTGAATCTAAACTAAGAAGTTTATGGGACACAGATGTGCCAAGACAAATAGTTTGCTTGGACCTTGCCACGTGTATTCAAAAGCATCCTTTCACTCCACCATCAAGTCTCTGCTTTACATCCTGCAAACTTCACACACACATACATACATACATACTGGAATGAGGCACTTTCTTTCTTTCTTTCTTTCTCAGCTACACTCACCTATCCCCCACGCTAACTTCTTTACCGCTTTTCTCTTGGCCTTGCTATGCATACTTTTCCTCTTAAGACACCCATTGTCTGGCCTACCCCTTCCCTATGTCGTTCTAATTAGGAAAGGCGGAAAGAACGACACGGACTCTCAAAGGAGTCAGAACAGGAGAGAATCTCTCAGTTTATTGCTCCAGGCCTGTTTTTTAGACAGATACGTGGATAGTACGGAATGGAAACTTTTATTGGTTAGTAAACTACTACATCACCATCATTGGTCAGTGGGGCTCACCATCCCCCTGCCCTTCTCCTGCAAGGAAAACAAGGAGACCAAAACAACACCTGCAAGACTGTTTTGTTTCCTTGAGGATTGTTTTAATTCTTTCTCATGTTTTTCCCAGGCTACTTTCTCAGGCAAGCCTGAGGAGCTATGCGGCCTGTAATTTGTACAGGCACTCTGATTCAGATTTAGCATCCATAATTCACCCCTTTTGTTAAAAAAAAAATAAAAGGGCAGTGTTTGTCACGTCCTGCTGGGCCCTTGCAGGAGAGAGAACAAACACAGCACAAGAGGTTTATTTCAATAGAACTTGGAATGGATGCTGATTTAGAATCTTGACTTATGTTTTGATGTTTAAGGATTGTTCTCCTTGCAAGGATCTGATGGCTGACTCTAACAGAACCGGTTCAGTGAACTAACACACACGCACACACAACAAAAACTATTGTTAGTCTGTTCCAACTGACGGTCTAACTTATCGACAAGTAAGAATGTTCAGTCTCTGCTTGTAGAAGGACCATCTGAGTGATGATCGGTATCTTGGTCATCATCTGAGGGTCGCCTGTTGATTGCTTTCTGCCTTTGGTGTCGCAGATCAGGGCGGACGCACCTTGCGGGTACCCACCGTACCCCAGTGTCTGTGGAAATGCATGCATACCCGCGACCCCAAGCGATGAGTTCACACGGGCCTTGCCACTTGTTGGTGGTTAGGTCTTTCACCCAGACTTTCGCTCGGGGCAGGTGCACCTGGCCTGAGGACTGCAATGAAAGAAAATGATTCAAAATGACAGGGTTATCAGAATTTTTTTGCACTGTGAGGTGATTGATTGTATACAAGGCTTTCTCCAGCCGGCTGTGTGGAGTTTCTTCAACCATCCCCGTTTTTTGTTTTTCTAGAACACGTTTTAGGGTACCATGAGCGCGTTCGACAATAGCCTGCCCAGTGGGAGAATGTGGAATACCGAATGTGTGTGAAACTCCCCATAACTGTCTTCTGTGAGGTGTAGGCAGGGCCATTGTCAGTTTTCACAGAAGAAGGTATGCCCAAGACTGCAAATGCAATTTTCCAATGGGCAATAACATCACGACCTTTTTCCCCGGTGTGAGCAGATGCCCACATAGCAGATGAAAAGGTGTCAACAGACACATGCACATACTTAAGTCTGCCAAATTCCGCAATGTGAGTAACATCTGTCTGCCAAAGCTGTAGGGCTTTCAACCCTCTGGGGTTCACCCCCGCTGGCAGAGGTGCTGCAAGTCCATGACAGTCAGCACAAGAACTGACAATGTCACGAGCTTCGGTCGGTGTCAGGTGAAACTGTTTTTGCAAAGTATGTGCACTTTGGTGGAAAAAATCATGCGATGCCTTGGCTTGTGCAATTTTGTCAGGCTGAGGTGCTACCCATGCAGGGTTAGCTAACCTATCAGCCCTGGCATTACCTTCTGCTATGAAACCTGGTAGATTGGTATGACTCCGAATATGCAGGATATAATATGGGTGAACTCGAGCTTGGATTACACACCACAAAGACTTCAGCAGCTGAAATAGATGCTCATTATCAACTTCTTTCAGGAGCACACAATCTAAACGCTTAGCAAGATCTGCTACATAAGCAGAATCAGTAACTAGATTCAATGGTACCTGAGAAAACCGCTGGAATGCCATGGTTGCAGCCCTTAGTTCGACTAACTGGGCTGAGCCTGACTCATGGCCTTCCAGCACTTGCCACTCAGACTCATCCTTCCATGTAACAATGGCTTTTCCCGTCCTTCCTGAACCATCAGTGAAGACGGTGGGTCCCTGCACCGGCACCCGACTACTCTTTTGTCGAAAGGACAATTCAGCTGACCCTGCTAATTGCAACAGTTTGTGGCTGGGCAGATGATAAGCAACCTGCCCTGAAAAGTTTTGCAGCGCACTCTGTAAGGAGGCACTGTTAGTCAGACTCCATTCAAATTCCTCCCGCCGTATTGGGAGGATAATTTTCCCAGGGTCGGCTGCCATCAGCTGCAAACACCATTGACGGCATTTAATTATCAATTGAGCAACCAATTCAAATACCGTGGGCGCCGTCTTTTTCGGTTGATGGGGCAGAAAAATCCATTCCAAAATGTGCAAAGGATCAGACCATTGTTCACTCCATTGGCCAATGATACCTGTAGGATGAGACTCTGGACAAGTAATAAAAACAGTGATATCAATGGATGGATCCACCCGGTAAACCTGCCGAGCAGAAACAGCCTGTTGAACATCCTCCAGCGCTCGCTGCGCTTCAGGAGTCAGCTCCCGAGGGGAGTTCAGATCAGGGTCCCCCTTCAAAAGATTGAACAATGGGGACAACTGTGCCGTGGTCAGCCCTAAGTAAGGACGCAACCACGTGATGATACCCATCAATTTTTGGGCATCATTCAGAGTTTTGATAGAATCCACAAATTGCACCTCTTGATGGCAAATGGTTCGATCTAAGATTTTGACCCCTAGATATTTCCAAGGAGGATGCTGCTGAACCTTTTCCGGAGCTACCTGCAGGCCATGAGAACGCAGAGCTCCGAACAGCTGGGGCTGTATCCTCAGCAGTTCATCCTGGGTGGATGCTGCCACCAGGATGTCATCCATGTAATGATAACAATAAGCTTCAGGAAACTGCTCACGGACTCCTGATAAAGCCTGAGCCACATACCACTGACAAATAGTCGGGCTGTTCTTGCAGCCCTGTGGCAAAACCTTCCATTGATACCTCTGCACGGGTTCAGCGTTGTTGATCGCAGGCACTGTGAAAGCAAACTTGCATTTGTCCTCAGCATGCAACGGAATAGTAAAAAAACAATCCTTTAGATCAAGGATCAGGATTTTCCACCCCGTGGGAAGCATGGTAGGTGACGGCATGCCAGGCTGCAGTGCCCCCATGCTTTCCATGACTGCATTGATCTTGCGGAGATCCTGCAACAATCTCCATTTCCCAGACTTTTTCCTGATCACAAAAACGGGACTGTTCCAGGGACTAGTGGAAGGCTCAATGTGTCCCTGCTGTAACTGTTCTTGGACTAATTCACGAAGGGCAACCAATTTCTCTTTAGCCAGGGGCCACTGGTTTTCCCAGATGGGTTTGGTCACCAGCCACCGCAAAGGCAGCGTGGAAAACTGTGTGCCCTTCGTCACAGTGGCCCCTATCAAAAATGTGTCCCAATCCGCACTCCCCATGCTGCCAAGACATCCCGCCCCCAGAGGTTAAGTGGAGCTGCAGTGACATAAGGCCGGACCGTAGCTGTTTGCCCTTCTGGGTTTTTGATCAGCACGGGCCGCTGGCTCACAAATGTCTGCGTGGTACCTCCCAGTCCCTCAATGGCCGAACCCATAGGAGTCAAGGGCCAGGATGGAGGCCACGCAGAGAAGGAGACGATCGTCACATCTGCCCCGGTGTCGATGAGACCTCGAAGCTGAATTTGCGGCGGGCTGGCAGTCGGCAGACTCAGGGTGCACGTCATTTGAGGACGCTGAGTAGAGATACAGGCAGACCAAAGGACTTGGGGCAATCCGGTAGATCCAAAGCCACCATCCCCACGGGTCCGATCAGCAGTCCTAGGAACACAGGACTTAAAAGGCACAAGTTGAGCAATGCGAGTCTTCTCAGGGATGGTAACAGGGGGGGAAGGAGTAGAAACCAGGGCACAAATCTGTCCCATAAAGTCAGCATCAATGACTCCCGGGTGTACAAAAATTCCTTGTAGGGTCGCACTAGATCTTCCCACAAGCAGTGCACTCAAACCGTGACCCAGAGGACCAAAAGCATCCAGGGGAACCTTATGCACATGACTAGAATCTAATGTAACTGTTGTTGCGGTGTATACATCCACTCCTGCCGCCCCCTGGGTGCTGCCTCTAAGCTGGCTGAGTAGGCCTGTGGGGGGGCTGTGCCCTGGGAACTCACTTGTGTCAGAGCGCAGGTCCCCTGTGCGCTCCTGTACACGTTTCCCGAATCCCCCAAAGGCTGACCATTGGCATGATATCTAGATCTACATTGATCAGCAAAATGACCTGGCTTGTGACATCTAGCACACAAGAACTTTCCTTTCCCTTTATTATTCTGCTGCACCTGCCGAGCCTTGCCCTGAGCATTCTTTTGCTTCCTGGAACCACCCTGGCAGCCTGGTTGTTTTGATGCTAGAGCTGCTGCCAGAGCAGACATTTTGTGCCCGACAGAGCCCACCTTGGCACAGGCTCGGACCATTTCTGGTATGGAGGGGTCCCCTGGAAGAGCTTCTATGATCTTCCTACAGTCCTCATTAGCATTATCCCTTGCCAGCTGTTTACACAAGAGCTGTCTCAGGTTATCATCTTCAACCTGCTTCTCCAAGGCTGCAGCAATTTTTTCAACAAAGGGTAAGAAAGGTTCCTTTAGACCATGAGTAATCGTTACATATCGTGCCCTGGGAGCAGCCGCTTCTATAGTTTTTAGCAATGCTCCCATACCAATCTTCTGCCCTTGCTCAAGGACTCTGATGTCCCAACGGGCCTGGAGGTCAGGATTGGAAAAGTCACCAATACCCATAAGGGCCTCTACTCTGACCCCCTGTCTGGGATCATGTGCAGGCAGACGCGCATTCCCGTCTGCAGCCCTTTGAGCCATCTGCCTCCAATTGTCTTCAAAAACTTTAAACTGCACAGGCTGAAACAAGACTTGAGCCAGGTGCCTAATATCAAACGGAGCAAGCACATCAGTGTCTAACACCCTAATAATCTGCATAACCTCGGGAGATCCGAGCCCGTATTGTGCCACCTTACTCTGTATATCCTGCACCACTCTCCATGCTATCACATTATGCTTGTCGGCCTGTCCCGTATTCGGGGCGGCCTTAAACACAGGGAAGGCTTGGGCCGCCCCTTGGGGCGCCCCTTGGACGTCCCATCCCAGCTGGACCCAGTCATCAGGAGCCGAAGCGGTTTCCAGTCCTCCCGCCGTCTCCCCCGCTCCAGCCCCTACGGTGTTAAAAATCCCGGTCCCGGGTGTCCCCAGCCTCTCGAGCAACTCCCAATCCCCCACTTCCAAAGCTTGCTGTTTCACCACGTCCCAAAAATGCCCCCGATGCATCGGAGACGCGGTCACCGGACAGGGTGGGGATGGGCCGAGACGGTCCCAGGGCGGGCTCGCTGCCGGGTCGTTGCGGGCAGCAGAAGAGGTGGACGGGCCGGCCACGTCAGGCGGTGCAGATCTTCGCTCGGAGGCCAAAGCAGGTACAACAGCAGAACAGCCGCACCGGGCTCGAGGGAGGGGCGGCGCCGGCCCCGGCACGGGCCCCGCCGAAGGCAGCGGGGGGGCGGGAGAAGCACCCGCCGCCGCTGGCGGCAGAGCCCGCAGCGGCGGTCCTAGGGGGGGGGATTTCTGGCACGCAGCCCGCCTCCGCCCTCGGCCCAAATCTTCCGGGGACCCGGGCCTCTCCGAGGAAGCCCTACGCCACTCATCTTCCACCCTGGCCTCACTGTCCTCAGACTGGCTCCGTTCCAGCGCCTTAAAAAGCGCCCCCCAGGTGACTGCCAGGCTGCTCACACTGGTATCCCCATCAGTCAGTTCAGACCATAGACGGTCTCCTACCGACAGCCAAACCTCAAGATCAAAGGCATTATCCATAGTCACAGCAAAACCTTGCTCTTTTATCCACTGAAATAAGGCACGCATGGCATCTTCAGAAACACAGAGTCCCATACGGGGCAGGGCATCCTGCCAAGCGAGGTAGGCAAGCTGTTCATCAGCTGAATTACAGTTCCCCATTATGAGAACTTTATCTTGGTGGCTCCGCGAATGTAATTACACAACCGCTATCGGCTTGGACCCGGGATTTCAAGCTCTGCTTCACCAAGATAGGCCGTTCCAAGCCCGCTCTCTGGCAGGCTCCACTATCCCGTTGGTTAGAAACCAGCTTCCACTTGGGAAGCCCGGGAGAATTCCACTTTCCCCTCTAGGGGGAAGGGCTGGTGTTTTTCCCGCTCGCTGCTTACCCTCAGGGGTTCAGCGTCACGTAGGTTGTCTTCAGACCTCGGGGGTCAGTAGATACAGTTCACGTCGGGTTACCAGACTTCGCAGGGTCGGTTCATCCTCACGCGGGGTCACCAGATGTCGTTCTAATTAGGAACGGCGGAAAGAACGACACGGACTCTCAAAGGAGTCAGAACAGGAGAGAATCTCTCAGTTTATTGCTCCAGGCCTGTTTTATAGACAGATACGTGGAAAGTACAGAAAGGAAACTCTTATTGGTTAGTAAACTACTACATCACCATCATTGGTCAGTGGGGCTCACCATCCCCCTGACCTTCTCCTGCAAGGAAAACAAGGAGAGAAAAACAACACCTGCAAGACTGTTTTGTTTCCCTGAGGATTGTTTTAATTCTTTCTCATGTTTTTCCCAGGCTACTTTCTCAGGCAAGCCTGAGGAGCTATGCGGCCTGTAATTTGCACAGGCACTCTGATTCAGATTTAGCATCCATATCCCTACATTGCCTTGCCTTTCCTTTCCTATCCAACCTTGCATTTCTTTGTCATTCCTGGCCATTGCTTTCCTCTTCCTTCCTGACCCATCCATGTCTTTCCCTTGCCCTTCCTACCAGTCCAGTGCCTTGCACCACCCATCCCCCTTGCCACTTTGTTTGGTTTCCCTTCCCCTTTGTCCAGCTCCAATCTTTCATTTCCTTCTCCTTCTAGGACTCTCATTGCCTTGCTTGCCTCTCCTTTGTCTTGCCTGGCAAAGCCACCACTTTTCTTGGCGTTCCCTTTGAACCTCTCCTCTCCCTTGCCTTGCATTCCCTTGCTCACTCGTCCCCCACCTGGAATTCAATACCCCTCTTTTTGCTGCATTTCTTCATCTTGCCTTGCCCTGCCTGCTTCTCCTAGGACTCTCAAGGCTTTCACGTACCTCCAGCGTTTCAGGAGCATGTGAGAGGAAGCCCAAAAGAGGTCACGTGCAAGCACACCCATCTGTCCTGGCAGCTTGCTTCTGGCACCTATCCTTACATGTCTTGAATTTTGGACATAAAATTCACATTTCACCTTTGCGCTTCAGGACCAGAATGACAGTTCTTTTGTATACCAAGGAAAGCAGGTAATCCAAGTGTTTTAGGTGCCGATTAGAGATGGCCCATGTGAGATCAAGGCCAGACAGAGAAGTCTGTCCTAGCCCCTTTTGTGTACCAGCAGTCTTTGAATGTACCTCTCATTTGTCTTGCCTTGGTGACCCAAAAGTTTCCTTGCCTTGCCCTGCCTTGCCTCCCTAGTCTTGCACTCCCTCCAGTGCCTACGCCCACACTTGACCTGCCTACTGCTTTCTTCCAGGGAAACCTAGCCTTGCCTAGGCCTTCCTGTTTCTGCCTGGCCTTCCTATGCCCATCCTTGCCTAGAAGTTCTGGGCCTTCTCTCACCTACCACTCCATTTGCTTGCCCCTCATGGCTCCAGCCTTGTCAGCTTCTCCCTTGACTTGCCTACAATTGCGCCTACACTTGGTTTGCATTGCAAAGAGCGGTAGGCAAGGCAAAGCAAAGCAAGAAAGGTCTTTCTAGGTCTTGCCAGGCAAGGCACACATAAGCAAGCAAGCAAAACAAGAGTAGACTAGCCACAGCATCAAAGGCAAGGCAAAGCCAAGTGACTCTGAGTGCCTTTCCTTGGCAAGTAAAAGATATAGTGACAATGTAATAGGGCAGGCGTTAAAGATACCATGAGGAGGTGTAGTCCAGAGAGATATTTATGTCGTAGACCCTTCTGTGCAGGAGCCATTGTTGGACATAGTACAGGACATGGCATACAGCTTGGCTTGGTAAGTTCCTGAAGGAGAATGGCAATGCTTTCTCATGGGAAAGAAAGCACGTAGCCCCAGAGTTGGAGGTGCAGATAAGAAGCTGTGTCGCGCAGCTCAAGGATGACAGCAGCTTCTTGTGCCGGCATATTTGGAAGCACTCCCTCAATTTGTACAGTCATTGAGTCAGTATCCATCTTTGGAAGGCTGTCTGCCTCTAGTAAGAGTGTTTTGACACCATTGTATGGGATCAGTCACTGGATGTTTTGGATTTTGGAGGAGGGGATGCCATTTCTCTTGAAATGAGCTTCTTGTTCTTCTCTTTGGCAAAGAAATTAAGTTTGGATGGGCACTTTGGGTGGTCTCAGTGAATTTAAAGGTTTTTCCCAAGAGGTTTCCCTGTGGGTTAGAGCTGTTGAACTGACAGTGGGAATCTAGACACCAAGTTGTTGAGCTTTTTGTCCTTGTAGCTTTAGTGTGTGAGTAGTCCCTGTTGCCGTGCTGCTTGGATCTTGACTCTGAGACTGAAAGCTTAGGAGCGTAGAGCTGAAAAGAAAAGTGCCAATAGCAGGGTGTGTGTTCATTGTTTGATGGGTGAAGCTGAAATTGTAGGCAGCAAAGAACTTTCTCTCTCCGCTGGCACATTTGTTGAGCGGATGTCTTTGAGTTTGTTACCGGACTCTGCGAGAGTGAAAATGTTTGTTAGGGCAGAGGATTTCGTGTTGCCCTTTGAGTGTGGTGCAAAAGTGTTTGCACACTTGGAGGGGGAAGATCAGCAAAGTCTTTTTTTCCTGGCACAGTTAAATTGAGAGCAGGGACGTTTCCAACTCGGCTCTGTCCTTTGGAGCTGGCCTCGGTGCGTTTCCTTCTTTTGTTAGTCGACAGCGCCATCGTGTGGTTATTTTGATGAGCGCTGGCAGACGGTGCCAGGGAAAAAGCCAAGCTGTTTGCGGCTCCAGCCTCATTGGTGTAGGAGCAGCGCAGGGAAGAGCTCCGCTGGGGGTCCTGGCTCTTAGAGACTGAGAGAATGGGATCCTGTATGTAGCACAGAAGGAAGTGGAATTGTTTCATTGTGGGCTGTGCAGTTTATAAGCTGCAAATGAAAAGGCAATTGCAGCGCAGCCTCTTCTTTTCTGTGTGATCAGCTGCTCAACATGTAACTCGCACACACTGAACTGCATCCACCTCCCTGGAGATATAAAATGTGTATATCACTTTCCTCAAACTCTATGTATTACCTTGCACTCTAGCAGATCCCAAACCGCTTCAAAACGTCCAGCAGCTACTCAAAAAGAAAAAGTCCAACAAAAAGCTAGGGCTGGCCTTCATAGTGCCTTTGCAGTCCGTAAAATAGACGAAATGCACTAGGGCTTTGAATGCTTCTTCCCAACTATATAAATTCTCTCCAAGTGGCAAAGTCCATCATTACAGCAAAATTTTTCAGCTGGAGTTCTGACTGAGAGATGTGCCAGGACAGAAGGCATTTGCTGACCTACCCTTTTTCCCTGTGTAACTTGGTATTTGCAGTACAATTATTTTCAGTGTCGCTGTGTCCAAGCAGCTAGAGATTACACAGATAGAAGTGTCAAGAGAGATGCTGCTAAAGTACGCCCTTCTTATAGCAGCATTTAAATGGCACACGACGCCTTGCTGCTTTTTCTTTCCCAGAGAGACCTGCTGTCAATTTTTTCACTCTGGCTTCTTGATCAAAAATGTCCACCTGAAATGTCTTACAGAAATAGGCTCCAGGTGTAAAAACCAGTACGGGGCTACATTTTCTGCGTGCTCCACATAAGTCACATCAAACTCACTCATCAAACTTCACTCTCTCCTTCCATTCTCCACTGCCTCTACCATTGTGTTCTCTGGATTTCAGAGTCTAAAGGCAGGCGCAATAGTTTCCACTGAGGGGTTGGAAGAGGTGTACAAGCAGCACAAATAGCTTCTGCGCTGCGCAGGCCATTTCTCTGCATTTTAGAGTCTAAGGGAAAGCGCTAGTGTTCCTGCGGAGAGCTGCAACAGCTGCAGAATATGTGTTGTCTTGGCACATGTTTGCAATCCACCATGATGGATCCTTAGTGAAACCAAACTGTGGTTCTGCTTCAAACATCTCACCCTGCTTGGCCACAAAGCTTTCGCTGACATGTCCCATTGCCTTTTTATTGCTGCGTTTCATTTTCAGAGTTTGTACGGAATCATTGCACTTTGCTTCTAAGCTGAACGTCGATACTGCTGGAGTCTCATATGTCCATTTTCTTCTCACACAAAAAAACTGCTTCCTTTAAAACATGCTGATGCGACCTGCTTTCTTGCTCAGCTGTAATTTTAGGGGTGTTCTCTGTCCCGCTTACAGTCTGAATCTAAACTAAGAAGTTTATGGGACACAGATGTGCCAAGACAAATAGTTTGCTTGGACCTTGCCACGTGTATTCAAAAGCATCCTTTCACTCCACCATCAAGTCTCTGCTTTACATCCTGCAAACTTCACACACACATACATACATACAAACTGGAATGAGGCACTTTCTTTCTTTCTTTCTCAGCTACACTCACCTATCCCCCACGCTAACTTCTTTACCGCTTTTCTCTTGGCCTTGCTATGCATACTTTTCCTCTTAAGACACCCATTGTCTGGCCTACCCCTTCCCTACATTGCCTTGCCTTTCCTTTCCTATCCAACCTTGCATTTCTTTGTCATTCCTGGCCATTGTTTTCCTCTTCCTCCCTGACCCATCCATGTCTTTCCCTTGCCCTTCCTACCAGTCCAGTGCCTTGCACCACCCATCCCCCTTGCCACTTTGTTTGGTTTCCCTTCCCCTTTGTCCAGCTCCAATCTTTCATTTCCTTCTCCTTCTAGGACTCTCATTGCCTTGCTTGCCTCTCCTTTGTCTTGCCTGGCAAAGCCACCACTTTTCTTGGCGTTCCCTTTGAACCTCTCCTCTCCCTTGCCTTGCATTCCCTTGCTCACTCGTCCCCCACCTGGAATTCAATACCCCTCTTTTTGCTGCATTTCTTCATCTTGCCTTGCCCTGCCTGCTTCTCCTAGGACTCTCAAGGCTTTCACGTACCTCCAGCGTTTCAGGAGCATGTGAGAGGAAGCCCAAAAGAGGTCACGTGCAAGCACACCCATCTGTCCTGGCAGCTTGCTTCTGGCACCTATCCTTACATGTCTTGAATTTTGGACATAAAATTCACATTTCACCTTTGCGCTTCAGGACCAGAATGACAGTTCTTTTGTATACCAAGGAAAGCAGGTAATCCAAGTGTTTTAGGTGCCGATTAGAGATGGCCCATGTGAGATCAAGGCCAGCCAGAGAAGTCTGTCCTAGCCCCTTTTGTGTACCAGCAGTCTTTGAATGTACCTCTCATTTGTCTTGCCTTGGTGACCCAAAAGTTTCCTTGCCTTGCCCTGCCTTGCCTCCCTAGTCTTGCACTCCCTCCAGTGCCTACGCCCACACTTGACCTGCCTACTGCTTTCCTCCAGGGAAACCTAGCCTTGCCTAGGCCTTCCTGTTTCTGCCTGGCCTTCCTATGCCCATCCTTGCCTAGAAGTTCTGGGCCTTCTCTCACCTACCACTCCATTTGCTTGCCCCTCATGGCTCCAGCCTTGTCAGCTTCTCCCTTGACTTGCCTACAATTGCGCCTACACTTGGTTTGCATTGCAAAGAGCGGTAGGCAAGGCAAAGCAAAGCAAGAAAGGTCTTTCTAGGTCTTGCCAGGCAAGGCACACATAAGCAAGCAAGCAAAACAAGAGTAGACTAGCCACAGCATCAAAGGCAAGGCAAAGCCAAGTGACTCTGAGTGCCTTTCCTTGGCAAGTAAAAGATATAGTGACAATGTAATAGGGCAGGCGTTAAAGATACCATGAGGAGGTGTAGTCCAGAGAGATATTTATGTCGTAGACCCTTCTGTGCAGGAGCCATTGTTGGACATAGTACAGGACATGGCATACAGTTTGGCTTGGTAAGTTCCTGAAGGAGAATGGCAATGCTTTCTCATGGGAAAGAAAGCACGTAGCCCCAGAGTTGGAGGTGCAGATAAGAAGCTGTGTCGCGCAGCTCAAGGATGACAGCAGCTTCTTGTGCCGGCATATTTGGAAGCACTCCCTCAATTTGTACAGTCATTGAGTCAGTATCCATCTTTGGAAGGCTGTCTGCCTCTAGTAAGAGTGTTCTGACACCATTGTATGGGATCAGTCACTGGATGTTTTGGATTTTGGAGGAGGGGATGCCATTTCTCTTGAAATGAGCTTCTTGTTCTTCTCTTTGGCAAAGAAATTAAGTTTGGATGGGCACTTTGGGTGGTCTCAGTGAATTTAAAGGTTTTTCCCAAGAGGTTTCCCTGTGGGTTAGAGCTGTTGAACTGACAGTGGGAATCTAGACACCAAGTTGTTGAGCTTTTTGTCCTTGTAGCTTTAGTGTGTGAGTAGTCCCTGTTGCCGTGCTGCTTGGATCTTGACTCTGAGACTGAAAGCTTAGGAGCGTAGAGCTGAAAAGAAAAGTGCCAATAGCAGGGTGTGTGTTCATTGTTTGATGGGTGAAGCTGAAATTGTAGGCAGCAAAGAACTTTCTCTCTCCGCTGGCACATTTGTTGAGCGGATGTCTTTGAGTTTGTTACCGGACTCTGCGAGAGTGAAAATGTTTGTTAGGGCAGAGGATTTCGTGTTGCCCTTTGAGTGTGGTGCAAAAGTGTTTGCACACTTGGAGGGGGAAGATCAGCAAAGTCTTTTTTTCCTGGCACAGTTAAATTGAGAGCAGGGACGTTTCCAACTCGGCTCTGTCCTTTGGAGCTGGCCTCGGTGCGTTTCCTTCTTTTGTTAGTCGACAGCGCCATCGTGTGGTTATTTTGATGAGCGCTGGCAGACGGTGCCAGGGAAAAAGCCAAGCTGTTTGCGGCTCCAGCCTCATTGGTGTAGGAGCAGCGCAGGGAAGAGCTCCGCTGGGGGTCCTGGCTCTTAGAGACTGAGAGAATGGGATCCTGTATGTAGCACAGAAGGAAGTGGAATTGTTTCATTGTGGGCTGTGCAGTTTATAAGCTGCAAATGAAAAGGCAATTGCAGCGCAGCCTCTTCTTTTCTGTGTGATCAGCTGCTCAACATGTAACTCGCACACACTGAACTGCATCCACCTCCCTGGAGATATAAAATGTGTATATCACTTTCCTCAAACTCTATGTATTACCTTGCACTCTAGCAGATCCCAAACCGCTTCAAAACGTCCAGCAGCTACTCAAAAAGAAAAAGTCCAACAAAAAGCTAGGGCTGGCCTTCATAGTGCCTTTGCAGTCCGTAAAATAGACGAAATGCACTAGGGCTTTGAATGCTTCTTCCCAACTATATAAATTCTCTCCAAGTGGCAAAGTCCATCATTACAGCAAAATTTTTCAGCTGGAGTTCTGACTGAGAGATGTGCCAGGACAGAAGGCATTTGCTGACCTACCCTTTTTCCCTGTGTAACTTGGTATTTGCAGTACAATTATTTTCAGTGTCGCTGTGTCCAAGCAGCTAGAGATTACACAGATAGAAGTGTCAAGAGAGATGCTGCTAAAGTACGCCCTTCTTATAGCAGCATTTAAATGGCACACGACGCCTTGCTGCTTTTTCTTTCCCAGAGAGACCTGCTGTCAATTTTTTCACTCTGGCTTCTTGATCAAAAATGTCCACCTGAAATGTCTTACAGAAATAGGCTCCAGGTGTAAAAACCAGTACGGGGCTACATTTTCTGCGTGCTCCACATAAGTCACATCAATCTCACTCATCAAACTTCACTCTCTCCTTCCATTCTCCACTGCCTCTACCATTGTGTTCTCTGGATTTCAGAGTCTAAAGGCAGGCGCAATAGTTTCCACTGAGGGGTTGGAAGAGGTGTACAAGCAGCACAAATAGCTTCTGCGCTGCGCAGGCCATTTCTCTGCATTTTAGAGTCTAAGGGAAAGCGCTAGTGTTCCTGCGGAGAGCTGCAACAGCTGCAGAATATGTGTTGTCTTGGCACATGTTTGCAATCCACCATGATGGATCCTTAGTGAAACCAAACTGTGGTTCTGCTTCAAACATCTCACCCTGCTTGGCCACAAAGCTTTCGCTGACATGTCCCATTGCCTTTTTATTGCTGCGTTTCATTTTCAGAGTTTGTACGGAATCATTGCACTTTGCTTCTAAGCTGAACGTCGATACTGCTGGAGTCTCATATGTCCATTTTCTTCTCACACAAAAAAACTGCTTCCTTTAAAACATGCTGATGCGACCTGCTTTCTTGCTCAGCTGTAATTTTAGGGGTGTTCTCTGTCCCGCTTACAGTCTGAATCTAAACTAAGAAGTTTATGGGACACAGATGTGCCAAGACAAATAGTTTGCTTGGACCTTGCCACGTGTATTCAAAAGCATCCATTCACTCCACCATCAAGTCACTGCTTTCTTCTGCTTTACATCCTGCAAACTTCACACACACATACATACATACAAACTGGAATGAGGCATTTTCTTTCTTTCTCAGCTACACTCACCTATCCCCCACGCTAACTTCTTTACCGCTTTTCTCTTGGCCTTGCTATGCATACTTTTCCTCTTAAGACACCCATTGTCTGGCCTACCCCTTCCCTACATTGCCTTGCCTTTCCTTTCCTATCCAACCTTGCATTTCTTTGTCATTCCTGGCCATTGTTTTCCTCTTCCTTCCTGACCTATCCATGTCTTTCCCTTGCCCTTCCTACCAGTCCAGTGCCTTGCACCACCCATCCCCCTTGCCACTTTGTCCAGTTTCCCTTCCCCTTTGTCCAGCTCCAATATTTCATTTCCTTCTCCTTCTAGGACTCTCATTGCCTTGCTTGCCTCTCCTTTGTCTTGCCTGGAAAAGCCACCACTTTTCTTGGCGTTACCTTTGAACCTCTCCTCTCCCTTGCCTTGCATTCCCTTGCTCACTCGTCCCCCACCTGGAATTCAATACCCCTCTTTTTGCGGAATTTCTTCATCTTGCCTTGCCCTGCCTGCTTCTCCTAGGACTCTCAAGGCTTTCACGTACCTCCAGCGTTTCAGGAGCATGTGAGAGGAAGCCCAAAAGAGGTCACGTGCAAGCACACCCATCTGTCCTGGCAGCTTGCTTCTGGCACCTATCCTTACATGTCTTGAATTTTGGACATAAAATTCACATTTCACCTTTGCGCTTCAGGACCAGAATGACAGTTCTTTTGTATACCAAGGAAAGCAGGTAATCCAAGTGTATTAGGTGCAGATTAGAGATGGCCCATATGAGATCAAGGCCAGCCAGAGAAGTCTGTCCTAGCCCCTTTTGTGTACCAGCAGTCTTTGAATGTACCTCTCATTTGTCTTGCCTTGGTGACCCCAAAGTTTCCTTGCCTTGCCCTGCCTTGCCTCCCTAGCCTTGCACTCCCTCCAGTGCCTACGCCCACACTTGACCTGCCCACACTTGACTGCTTTCCTCCAGGGAAACCTAGCCTTGCCTAGGCCTTCCTGTTTCTGCCTGGCCTTCCTATGCCCATCCTTGCCTAGAAGTTCTGGGCCTTCTCTCACCTACCACTCCATTTGCTTGCCCCTCATGGCTCCAGCCTTGTCAGCTTCTCCCTTGACTCGCCTACAATTGCGCCTACACTTGGTTTGCATTGCAAAGAGCGGTAGGCAAGGCAAAGCAAAGCAAGGAAGGTCTTTCTAGGTCTTGCCAGGCAAGGCACACATAAGCAAGCAAGCAAAACAAGAGTAGACTAGCCACAGCATCAAAGGCAAGGCAAGGCCAAGTGACTCTGAGTGCCTTTCCTTGGCAAGTAAAAGATATAGTGACAATGTAATAGGGCAGGCGTTAAAGGTACCATGAGGAGGTATAGTCCAGCAAGATATTTATGTCGTAGACCCTTCTGTGCAGGAGCCATTGTTGGACATAGTACAGGACATGGCATACAGCTTGGCTTGGTAAGTTCCTGAAGGAGAATGGCAATGCTTTCTCATGGGAAGGAAAGCACGTAGCCCCAGAGTTGGAGGTGCAGATAAGAAGCTGTGTCGCGCAGCTCAAGGACGACAGCAGCTTCTTGTGCCGGCATATTTGGAAGCACTCCCTCAATTTGTACAGTCATTGAGTCAGTATCCATCTTTGGAAGGCTGTCTGCCTCTAGTAAGAGTGTTCTGACACCATTGTATGGGATCAGTCACTGGATGTTTTGGATTTTGGAGGAGGGGACTCCATTTCTCCTGAAATGAGCTTCTTGTTATTCGCTTTGGCAAAGAAATTAAGTTTGGATGGGCACTTTGGGTGGTCTCAGTGAATTTAAAGGTTTTTCCCAAGAGGTTTCCCTGTGGGTTAGAGCTGTTGAACTGACAGTGGGAATCTAGACACCAAGTTGTTGAGCTTTTTGTCCTTGTAGCTTTAGTGTGTGAGTAGTCCCTGTTGCCATGCTGCTTGGATCTTGACTCTGAGACTGAAAGCTTAGGAGCGTAGAGCAGAAAAGAAAAGTGCTAATAGCAGGGTGTGTGTTCATTGTTTGATGGGTGAAGTTGAAATTGTAGGCAGCAAAGAACTTTCTCTCTCAGCTGGCACATTTGTTGAGCGGATGTCTTTGAGTTTGTTACCGGACTCTGCGAGAGTGAAAATGTTTGTTAGGGCAGAGGATTTCGTGTTGCCCTTTGAGTGTGGTGCAAAAGTGTTTGCACACTTGGAGGGGGAAGATCAGCAAAGTCTTTTTTTCCTGGCACAGTTAATTTGAGAGCAGGGACGTTTCCAACTCGGCTCTGTCCTTTGGAGCTGGCCTCGGTGCGTTTCCTTCTTTTGTTAGTCGACATCGCCATCGTGTGGTTATTTTGATGAGCGCTGGCAGCCGGTGCCAGGGAAAAAGCCAAGCTGTTTGCGGCTCCGGCCTCATTGGTGTAGGAGCAGCGCAGGGAAGAGCTCCGCTGGGGGTCCTGGCTCTTAGAGACTGAGAGAATGTGATCCTGTATGTAGCACAGAAGGAAGTGGAATTGTTTCATTGTGGGCTGTGCAGTTTATAAGCTGCAAATGAAAAGGCAATTGCAGCGCAGCCTCTTCTTTTCTGTGTGATCAGCTGCTCAACATGTAACTCGCACACACTGAACTACATCCACCTCCCTGGAGATATAAAATGTGTATATCACTTTCCTCAAACTCTATGTATTACCTTGCACTCTAGCAGATCCCAAACCGCTTCAAAACGTCCAGCAGCTACTCAAAAAGAAAAAGTCCAACAAAAAGCTAGGGCTGGCCTTCATAGTGCCTTTGCAGTCCGTAAAATAGACGAAATGCACTAGGGCTTTGAATGTTTCTTCCCAACTATATAAATTCTCTCCAAGTGGCAAAGTCCATCATTACAGCAAAATTTTTCAGCTGGAGTTCTGACTGAGAGATGTGCCAGGACAGAAGGCATTTGCTGACCTACCCTTTTTCCCTGTGTAACTTGGTATTTGCAGTACAATTATTTTCAGTGTCGCTGTGTCCAAGCAGCTAGAGATTACACAGATAGAAGTGTCAAGAGAGATGCTGCTAAAGTATGCCCTTCTTATAGCAGCATTTAAATGGCACACGACGCCTTGCTGCTTTTTCTTTCCCAGAGAGACCTGCTGTCAATTTTTTCACTCTGGCTTCTTGATCAAAAATGTCCACCTGAAATGTCTTACAGAAATAGGCTCCAGGTGTAAAAACCAGTACGGGGCTACATTTTCTGCGTGCTCCACATAAGTCACATCAAACTCACTCATCAAACTTCACTCTCTCCTTCCATTCTCCACTGCCTCTACCATTGTGTTCTCTGGATCTCAGAGTCTAAAGGCAGGCGCAATAGTTTCCACTGAGGGGTTGGAAGAGGTGTACAAGCAGCACAAATAGCTTCTGCGCTGCGCAGGCCATTTCTCTGCATTTTAGAGTCTAAGGGAAAGCGGAGAGCTGCAACAGCTGCAGAATATGTGTTGTCTTGGCACATGTTTGCAATCCACCATGATGGATCCTTAGTGAAACCAAACTGTGGTTCTGCTTCAAACATCTCACCCTGCTTGGCCACAAAGCTTTCGCTGACATGTCCCATTGCCTTTTTATTGCTGCGTTTCATTTTCAGAGTTTGTACGGAATCATTGCACTTTGCTTCTAAGTTGAACGTCGATACTGCTGGAGTCTCATATGTCCATTTTCTTCTCACACAAAAAAACTGCTTCCTTTAAAACATGCTGATGCGACCTGCTTTCTTGCTCAGCTGTAATTTTAGGGGTGTTCTCTGTCCCGCTTACAGTCTGAATCTAAACTAAGAAGTTTATGGGACACAGATGTGCCAAGACAAATAGTTTGCTTGGACCTTGCCACGTGTATTCAAAAGCATCCATTCACTCCACCATCACGTCACTGCTTTCTTCTGCTTTACATCCTGCAAACTTCACACACACATACATACATACAAACTGGAATGAGGCATTTTCTTTCTTTCTCAGCTACACTCACCTATCCCCCACGCTAACTTCTTTACCGCTTTTCTCTTGGCCTTGCTATGCATACTTTTCCTCTTAAGACACCCATTGTCTGGCCTACCCCTTCCCTACATTGCCTTGCCTTTCCTTTCCTATCCAACCTTGCATTTCTTTGTCATTCCTGGCCATTGTTTTCCTCTTCCTTCCTGACCCATCCATGTCTTTCCCTTGCCCTTCCTACCAGTCCAGTGCCTTGCACCACCCATCCCCCTTGCCACTTTGTCCAGTTTCCCTTCCCCTTTGTCCAGCTCCAATATTTCATTTCCTTCTCCTTCTAGGACTCTCATTGCCTTGCTTGCCTCTCCTTTGTCTTGCCTGGAAAAGCCACCACTTTTCTTGGCGTTACCTTTGAACCTCTCCTCTCCCTTGCCTTGCATTCCCTTGCTCACTCGTCCCCCACCTGGAATTCAATACCCCTCTTTTTGCGGAATTTCTTCATCTTGCCTTGCCCTGCCTGCTTCTCCTAGGACTCTCAAGGCTTTCACGTACCTCCAGCGTTTCAGGAGCATGTGAGAGGAAGCCCAAAAGAGGTCACGTGCAAGCACACCCATCTGTCCTGGCAGCTTGCTTCTGGCACCTATCCTTACATGTCTTGAATTTTGGACATAAAATTCACATTTCACCTTTGCGCTTCAGGACCAGAATGACAGTTCTTTTGTATACCAAGGAAAGCAGGTAATCCAAGTGTATTAGGTGCAGATTAGAGATGGCCCATATGAGATCAAGGCCAGCCAGAGAAGTCTGTCCTAGCCCCTTTTGTGTACCAGCAGTCTTTGAATGTACCTCTCATTTGTCTTGCCTTGGTGACCCCAAAGTTTCCTTGCCTTGCCCTGCCTTGCCTCCCTAGCCATGCACTCCCTCCAGTGCCTACGCCCACACTTGACCTGCCCACACTTGACTGCTTTCCTCCAGGGAAACCTAGCCTTGCCTAGGCCTTCCTGTTTCTGCCTGGCCTTCCTATGCCCATCCTTGCCTAGAAGTTCTGGGCCTTCTCTCACCTACCACTCCATTTGCTTGCCCCTCATGGCTCCAGCCTTGTCAGCTTCTCCCTTGACTTGCCTACAATTGCGCCTACACTTGGTTTGCATTGCAAAGAGCGGTAGGCAAGGCAAAGCAAAGCAAGGAAGGTCTTTCTAGGTCTTGCCAGGCAAGGCACACATAAGCAAGCAAGCAAAACAAGAGTAGACTAGCCACAGCATCAAAGGCAAGGCAAGGCCAAGTGACTCTGAGTGCCTTTCCTTGGCAAGTAAAAGATATAGTGACAATGTAATAGGGCAGGCGTTAAAGGTACCATGAGGAGGTATAGTCCAGCAAGATATTTATGTCGTAGACCCTTCTGTGCAGGAGCCATTGTTGGACATAGTACAGGACATGGCATACAGCTTGGCTTGGTAAGTTCCTGAAGGAGAATGGCAATGCTTTCTCATGGGAAGGAAAGCACGTAGCCCCAGAGTTGGAGGTGCAGATAAGAAGCTGTGTCGCGCAGCTCAAGGACGACAGCAGCTTCTTGTGCCGGCATATTTGGAAGCACTCCCTCAATTTGTACAGTCATTGAGTCAGTATCCATCTTTGGAAGGCTGTCTGCCTCTAGTAAGAGTGTTCTGACACCATTGTATGGGATCAGTCACTGGATGTTTTGGATTTTGGAGGAGGGGATGCCATTTCTCTTGAAATGAGCTTCTTGTTATTCGCTTTGGCAAAGAAATTAAGTTTGGATGGGCACTTTGGGTGGTCTCAGTGAATTTAAAGGTTTTTCCCAAGAGGTTTCCCTGTGGGTTAGAGCTGTTGAACTGACAGTGGGAATCTAGACAGCAAGTTGTTGAGCTTTTTGTCCTTGTAGCTTTAGTGTGTGAGTAGTCCCTGTTGCCATGCTGCTTGGATCTTGACTCTGAGACTGAAAGCTTAGGAGCGTAGAGCAGAAAAGAAAAGTGCTAATAGCAGGGTGTGTGTTCATTGTTTGATGGGTGAAGTTGAAATTGTAGGCAGCAAAGAACTTTCTCTCTCAGCTGGCACATTTGTTGAGCGGATGTCTTTGAGTTTGTTACCGGACTCTGCGAGAGTGAAAATGTTTGTTAGGGCAGAGGATTTTGTGTTGCCCTTTGAGTGTGGTGCAAAAGTGTTTGCACACTTGGAGGGGGAAGATCAGCAAAGTCTTTTTTTCCTGGCACAGTTAATTTGAGAGCAGGGACGTTTCCAACTCGGCTCTGTCCTTTGGAGCTGGCCTTGGTGCGTTTCCTTCTTTTGTTAGTCGACAGCGCCATCGTGTGGTTATTTTGATGAGCGCTGGCAGCCGGTGCCAGGGAAAAAGCCAAGCTGTTTGCGGCTCCGGCCTCATTGGTGTAGGAGCAGCGCAGGGAAGAGCTCCGCTGGGGGTCCTGGCTCTTAGAGACTGAGAGAATGTGATCCTGTATGTAGCACAGAAGGAAGTGGAATTGTTTCATTGTGGGCTGTGCAGTTTATAAGCTGCAAATGAAAAGGCAATTGCAGCGCAGCCTCTTCTTTTCTGTGTGATCAGCTGCTCAACATGTAACTCGCACACACTGAACTACATCCACCTCCCTGGAGATATAAAATGTGTATATCACTTTCCTCAAACTCTATGTATTACCTTGCACTCTAGCAGATCCCAAACCGCTTCAAAACGTCCAGCAGCTACTCAAAAAGAAAAAGTCCAACAAAAAGCTAGGGCTGGCCTTCATAGTGCCTTTGCAGTCCGTAAAATAGACGAAATGCACTAGGGCTTTGAATGTTTCTTCCCAACTATATAAATTCTCTCCAAGTGGCAAAGTCCATCATTACAGCAAAATTTTTCAGCTGGAGTTCTGACTGAGAGATGTGCCAGGACAGAAGGCATTTGCTGACCTACCCTTTTTCCCTGTGTAACTTGGTATTTGCAGTACAATTATTTTCAGTGTCGCTGTGTCCAAGCAGCTAGAGATTACACAGATAGAAGTGTCAAGAGAGATGCTGCTAAAGTATGCCCTTCTTATAGCAGCATTTAAATGGCACACGACGCCTTGCTGCTTTTTCTTTCCCAGAGAGACCTGCTGTCAATTTTTTCACTCTGGCTTCTTGATCAAAAATGTCCACCTGAAATGTCTTACAGAAATAGGCTCCAGGTGTAAAAACCAGTACGGGGCTACATTTTCTGCGTACTCCACATAAGTCACATCAAACTCACTCATCAAACTTCACTCTCTCCTTCCATTCTCCACTGCCTCTACCATTGTGTTCTCTGGATCTCAGAGTCTAAAGGCAGGCGCAATAGTTTCCACTGAGGGGTTGGAAGAGGTGTACAAGCAGCACAAATAGCTTCTGCGCTGCGCAGGCCATTTCTCTGCATTTTAGAGTCTAAGGGAAAGCGGAGAGCTGCAACAGCTGCAGAATATGTGTTGTCTTGGCACATGTTTGCAATCCACCATGATGGATCCTTAGTGAAACCAAACTGTGGTTCTGCTTCAAACATCTCACCCTGCTTGGCCACAAAGCTTTCGCTGACATGTCCCATTGCCTTTTTATTGCTGCGTTTCATTTTCAGAGTTTGTACGGAATCATTGCACTTTGCTTCTAAGTTGAACGTCGATACTGCTGGAGTCTCATATGTCCATTTTCTTCTCACACAAAAAAACTGCTTCCTTTAAAACATGCTGATGCGACCTGCTTTCTTGCTCAGCTGTAATTTTAGGGGTGTTCTCTGTCCCGCTTACAGTCTGAATCTAAACTAAGAAGTTTATGGGACACAGATGTGCCAAGACAAATAGTTTGCTTGGACCTTGCCACGTGTATTCAAAAGCATCCATTCACTCCACCATCACGTCACTGCTTTCTTCTGCTTTACATCCTGCAAACTTCACACACACATACATACATACAAACTGGAATGAGGCATTTTCTTTCTTTCTCAGCTACACTCACCTATCCCCCACGCTAACTTCTTTACCGCTTTTCTCTTGGCCTTGCTATGCATACTTTTCCTCTTAAGACACCCATTGTCTGGCCTACCCCTTCCCTACATTGCCTTGCCTTTCCTTTCCTATCCAACCTTGCATTTCTTTGTCATTCCTGGCCATTGTTTTCCTCTTCCTTCCTGACCTATCCATGTCTTTCCCTTGCCCTTCCTACCAGTCCAGTGCCTTGCACCACCCATCCCCCTTGCCACTTTGTCCAGTTTCCCTTCCCCTTTGTCCAGCTCCAATATTTCATTTCCTTCTCCTTCTAGGACTCTCATTGCCTTGCTTGCCTCTCCTTTGTCTTGCCTGGAAAAGCCACCACTTTTCTTGGCGTTACCTTTGAACCTCTCCTCTCCCTTGCCTTGCATTCCCTTGCTCACTCGTCCCCCACCTGGAATTCAATACCCCTCTTTTTGCGGAATTTCTTCATCTTGCCTTGCCCTGCCTGCTTCTCCTAGGACTCTCAAGGCTTTCACGTACCTCCAGCGTTTCAGGAGCATGTGAGAGGAAGCCCAAAAGAGGTCACGTGCAAGCACACCCATCTGTCCTGGCAGCTTGCTTCTGGCACCTATCCTTACATGTCTTGAATTTTGGACATAAAATTCACATTTCACCTTTGCGCTTCAGGACCAGAATGACAGTTCTTTTGTATACCAAGGAAAGCAGGTAATCCAAGTGTATTAGGTGCAGATTAGAGATGGCCCATATGAGATCAAGGCCAGACAGAGAAGTCTGTCCTAGCCCCTTTTGTGTACCAGCAGTCTTTGAATGTACCTCTCATTTGTCTTGCCTTGGTGACCCCAAAGTTTCCTTGCCTTGCCCTGCCTTGCCTCCCTAGCCATGCACTCCCTCCAGTGCCTACGCCCACACTTGACCTGCCCACACTTGACTGCTTTCCTCCAGGGAAACCTAGCCTTGCCTAGGCCTTCCTGTTTCTGCCTGGCCTTCCTATGCCCATCCTTGCCTAGAAGTTCTGGGCCTTCTCTCACCTACCACTCCATTTGCTTGCCCCTCATGGCTCCAGCCTTGTCAGCTTCTCCCTTGACTTGCCTACAATTGCGCCTACACTTGGTTTGCATTGCAAAGAGCGGTAGGCAAGGCAAAGCAAAGCAAGGAAGGTCTTTCTAGGTCTTGCCAGGCAAGGCACACATAAGCAAGCAAGCAAAACAAGAGTAGACTAGCCACAGCATCAAAGGCAAGGCAAGGCCAAGTGACTCTGAGTGCCTTTCCTTGGCAAGTAAAAGATATAGTGACAATGTAATAGGGCAGGCGTTAAAGGTACCATGAGGAGGTATAGTCCAGCAAGATATTTATGTCGTAGACCCTTCTGTGCAGGAGCCATTGTTGGACATAGTACAGGACATGGCATACAGCTTGGCTTGGTAAGTTCCTGAAGGAGAATGGCAATGCTTTCTCATGGGAAGGAAAGCACGTAGCCCCAGAGTTGGAGGTGCAGATAAGAAGCTGTGTCGCGCAGCTCAAGGACGACAGCAGCTTCTTGTGCCGGCATATTTGGAAGCACTCCCTCAATTTGTACAGTCATTGAGTCAGTATCCATCTTTGGAAGGCTGTCTGCCTCTAGTAAGAGTGTTCTGACACCATTGTATGGGATCAGTCACTGGATGTTTTGGATTTTGGAGGAGGGGATGCCATTTCTCTTGAAATGAGCTTCTTGTTATTCGCTTTGGCAAAGAAATTAAGTTTGGATGGGCACTTTGGGTGGTCTCAGTGAATTTAAAGGTTTTTCCCAAGAGGTTTCCCTGTGGGTTAGAGCTGTTGAACTGACAGTGGGAATCTAGACAGCAAGTTGTTGAGCTTTTTGTCCTTGTAGCTTTAGTGTGTGAGTAGTCCCTGTTGCCATGCTGCTTGGATCTTGACTCTGAGACTGAAAGCTTAGGAGCGTAGAGCAGAAAAGAAAAGTGCTAATAGCAGGGTGTGTGTTCATTGTTTGATGGGTGAAGTTGAAATTGTAGGCAGCAAAGAACTTTCTCTCTCAGCTGGCACATTTGTTGAGCGGATGTCTTTGAGTTTGTTACCGGACTCTGCGAGAGTGAAAATGTTTGTTAGGGCAGAGGATTTTGTGTTGCCCTTTGAGTGTGGTGCAAAAGTGTTTGCACACTTGGAGGGGGAAGATCAGCAAAGTCTTTTTTTCCTGGCACAGTTAATTTGAGAGCAGGGACGTTTCCAACTCGGCTCTGTCCTTTGGAGCTGGCCTTGGTGCGTTTCCTTCTTTTGTTAGTCGACAGCGCCATCGTGTGGTTATTTTGATGAGCGCTGGCAGCCGGTGCCAGGGAAAAAGCCAAGCTGTTTGCGGCTCCGGCCTCATTGGTGTAGGAGCAGCGCAGGGAAGAGCTCCGCTGGGGGTCCTGGCTCTTAGAGACTGAGAGAATGTGATCCTGTATGTAGCACAGAAGGAAGTGGAATTGTTTCATTGTGGGCTGTGCAGTTTATAAGCTGCAAATGAAAAGGCAATTGCAGCGCAGCCTCTTCTTTTCTGTGTGATCAGCTGCTCAACATGTAACTCGCACACACTGAACTACATCCACCTCCCTGGAGATATAAAATGTGTATATCACTTTCCTCAAACTCTATGTATTACCTTGCACTCTAGCAGATCCCAAACCGCTTCAAAACGTCCAGCAGCTACTCAAAAAGAAAAAGTCCAACAAAAAGCTAGGGCTGGCCTTCATAGTGCCTTTGCAGTCCGTAAAATAGACGAAATGCACTAGGGCTTTGAATGTTTCTTCCCAACTATATAAATTCTCTCCAAGTGGCAAAGTCCATCATTACAGCAAAATTTTTCAGCTGGAGTTCTGACTGAGAGATGTGCCAGGACAGAAGGCATTTGCTGACCTACCCTTTTTCCCTGTGTAACTTGGTATTTGCAGTACAATTATTTTCAGTGTCGCTGTGTCCAAGCAGCTAGAGATTACACAGATAGAAGTGTCAAGAGAGATGCTGCTAAAGTATGCCCTTCTTATAGCAGCATTTAAATGGCACACGACGCCTTGCTGCTTTTTCTTTCCCAGAGAGACCTGCTGTCAATTTTTTCACTCTGGCTTCTTGATCAAAAATGTCCACCTGAAATGTCTTACAGAAATAGGCTCCAGGTGTAAAAACCAGTACGGGGCTACATTTTCTGCGTACTCCACATAAGTCACATCAAACTCACTCATCAAACTTCACTCTCTCCTTCCATTCTCCACTGCCTCTACCATTGTGTTCTCTGGATCTCAGAGTCTAAAGGCAGGCGCAATAGTTTCCACTGAGGGGTTGGAAGAGGTGTACAAGCAGCACAAATAGCTTCTGCGCTGCGCAGGCCATTTCTCTGCATTTTAGAGTCTAAGGGAAAGCGGAGAGCTGCAACAGCTGCAGAATATGTGTTGTCTTGGCACATGTTTGCAATCCACCATGATGGATCCTTAGTGAAACCAAACTGTGGTTCTGCTTCAAACATCTCACCCTGCTTGGCCACAAAGCTTTCGCTGACATGTCCCATTGCCTTTTTATTGCTGCGTTTCATTTTCAGAGTTTGTACGGAATCATTGCACTTTGCTTCTAAGTTGAACGTCGATACTGCTGGAGTCTCATATGTCCATTTTCTTCTCACACAAAAAAACTGCTTCCTTTAAAACATGCTGATGCGACCTGCTTTCTTGCTCAGCTGTAATTTTAGGGGTGTTCTCTGTCCCGCTTACAGTCTGAATCTAAACTAAGAAGTTTATGGGACACAGATGTGCCAAGACAAATAGTTTGCTTGGACCTTGCCACGTGTATTCAAAAGCATCCATTCACTCCACCATCACGTCACTGCTTTCTTCTGCTTTACATCCTGCAAACTTCACACACACATACATACATACAAACTGGAATGAGGCATTTTCTTTCTTTCTCAGCTACACTCACCTATCCCCCACGCTAACTTCTTTACCGCTTTTCTCTTGGCCTTGCTATGCATACTTTTCCTCTTAAGACACCCATTGTCTGGCCTACCCCTTCCCTACATTGCCTTGCCTTTCCTTTCCTATCCAACCTTGCATTTCTTTGTCATTCCTGGCCATTGTTTTCCTCTTCCTTCCTGACCTATCCATGTCTTTCCCTTGCCCTTCCTACCAGTCCAGTGCCTTGCACCACCCATCCCCCTTGCCACTTTGTCCAGTTTCCCTTCCCCTTTGTCCAGCTCCAATATTTCATTTCCTTCTCCTTCTAGGACTCTCATTGCCTTGCTTGCCTCTCCTTTGTCTTGCCTGGAAAAGCCACCACTTTTCTTGGCGTTACCTTTGAACCTCTCCTCTCCCTTGCCTTGCATTCCCTTGCTCACTCGTCCCCCACCTGGAATTCAATACCCCTCTTTTTGCGGAATTTCTTCATCTTGCCTTGCCCTGCCTGCTTCTCCTAGGACTCTCAAGGCTTTCACGTACCTCCAGCGTTTCAGGAGCATGTGAGAGGAAGCCCAAAAGAGGTCACGTGCAAGCACACCCATCTGTCCTGGCAGCTTGCTTCTGGCACCTATCCTTACATGTCTTGCATTTTGGACATAAAATTCACATTTCACCTTTGCGCTTCAGGACCAGAATGACAGTTCTTTTGTATACCAAGGAAAGCAGGTAATCCAAGTGTATTAGGTGCAGATTAGAGATGGCCCATATGAGATCAAGGCCAGACAGAGAAGTCTGTCCTAGCCCCTTTTGTGTACCAGCAGTCTTTGAATGTACCTCTCATTTGTCTTGCCTTGGTGACCCCAAAGTTTCCTTGCCTTGCCCTGCCTTGCCTCCCTAGCCTTGCACTCCCTCCAGTGCCTACGCCCACACTTGACCTGCCCACACTTGACTGCTTTCCTCCAGGGAAACCTAGCCTTGCCTAGGCCTTCCAGTTTCTGCCTGGCCTTCCTATGCCCATCCTTGCCTAGAAGTTCTGGGCCTTCTCTCACCTACCACTCCATTTGCTTGCCCCTCATGGCTCCAGCCTTGTCAGCTTCTCCCTTGACTTGCCTACAATTGCGCCTACACTTGGTTTGCATTGCAAAGAGCGGTAGGCAAGGCAAAGCAAAGCAAGGAAGGTCTTTCTAGGTCTTGCCAGGCAAGGCACACATAAGCAAGCAAGCAAAACAAGAGTAGACTAGCCACAGCATCAAAGGCAAGGCAAGGCCAAGTGACTCTGAGTGCCTTTCCTTGGCAAGTAAAAGATATAGTGACAATGTAATAGGGCAGGCGTTAAAGGTACCATGAGGAGGTATAGTCCAGCAAGATATTTATGTCGTAGACCCTTCTGTGCAGGAGCCATTGTTGGACATAGTACAGGACATGGCGTACAGTTTGGCTTGGTAAGTTCCTGAAGGAGAATGGCAATGCTTTCTCATGGGAAGGAAAGCACGTAGCCCCAGAGTTGGAGGTGCAGATAAGAAGCTGTGTCGCGCAGCTCAAGGACGACAGCAGCTTCTTGTGCCGGCATATTTGGAAGCACTCCCTCAATTTGTACAGTCATTGAGTCAGTATCCATCTTTGGAAGGCTGTCTGCCTCTAGTAAGAGTGTTCTGACACCATTGTATGGGATCAGTCACTGGATGTTTTGGATTTTGGAGGAGGGGATGCCATTTCTCTTGAAATGAGCTTCTTGTTATTCGCTTTGGCAAAGAAATTAAGTTTGGATGGGCACTTTGGGTGGTCTCAGTGAATTTAAAGGTTTTTCCCAAGAGGTTTCCCTGTGGGTTAGAGCTGTTGAACTGACAGTGGGAATCTAGACAGCAAGTTGTTGAGCTTTTTGTCCTTGTAGCTTTAGTGTGTGAGTAGTCCCTGTTGCCATGCTGCTTGGATCTTGACTCTGAGACTGAAAGCTTAGGAGCGTAGAGCAGAAAAGAAAAGTGCTAATAGCAGGGTGTGTGTTCATTGTTTGATGGGTGAAGTTGAAATTGTAGGCAGCAAAGAACTTTCTCTCTCAGCTGGCACATTTGTTGAGCGGATGTCTTTGAGTTTGTTACCGGACTCTGCGAGAGTGAAAATGTTTGTTAGGGCAGAGGATTTTGTGTTGCCCTTTGAGTGTGGTGCAAAAGTGTTTGCACACTTGGAGGGGGAAGATCAGCAAAGTCTTTTTTTCCTGGCACAGTTAATTTGAGAGCAGGGACGTTTCCAACTCGGCTCTGTCCTTTGGAGCTGGCCTCGGTGCGTTTCCTTCTTTTGTTAGTCGACAGCGCCATCGTGTGGTTATTTTGATGAGCGCTGGCAGCCGGTGCCAGGGAAAAAGCCAAGCTGTTTGCGGCTCCGGCCTCATTGGTGTAGGAGCAGCGCAGGGAAGAGCTCCGCTGGGGGTCCTGGCTCTTAGAGACTGAGAGAATGTGATCCTGTATGTAGCACAGAAGGAAGTGGAATTGTTTCATTGTGGGCTGTGCAGTTTATAAGCTGCAAATGAAAAGGCAATTGCAGCGCAGCCTCTTCTTTTCTGTGTGATCAGCTGCTCAACATGTAACTCGCACACACTGAACTACATCCACCTCCCTGGAGATATAAAATGTGTATATCACTTTCCTCAAACTCTATGTATTACCTTGCACTCTAGCAGATCCCAAACCGCTTCAAAACGTCCAGCAGCTACTCAAAAAGAAAAAGTCCAACAAAAAGCTAGGGCTGGCCTTCATAGTGCCTTTGCAGTCCGTAAAATAGACGAAATGCACTAGGGCTTTGAATGTTTCTTCCCAACTATATAAATTCTCTCCAAGTGGCAAAGTCCATCATTACAGCAAAATTTTTCAGCTGGAGTTCTGACTGAGAGATGTGCCAGGACAGAAGGCATTTGCTGACCTACCCTTTTTCCCTGTGTAACTTGGTATTTGCAGTACAATTATTTTCAGTGTCGCTGTGTCCAAGCAGCTAGAGATTACACAGATAGAAGTGTCAAGAGAGATGCTGCTAAAGTACGCCCTTCTTATAGCAGCATTTAAATGGCACACGACGCCTTGCTGCTTTTTCTTTCCCAGAGAGACCTGCTGTCAATTTTTTCACTCTGGCTTCTTGATCAAAAATGTCCACCTGAAATGTCTTACAGAAATAGGCTCCAGGTGTAAAAACCAGTACGGGGCTACATTTTCTGCGTACTCCACATAAGTCACATCAAACTCACTCATCAAACTTCACTCTCTCCTTCCATTCTCCACTGCCTCTACCATTGTGTTCTCTGGATCTCAGAGTCTAAAGGCAGGCGCAATAGTTTCCACTGAGGGGTTGGAAGAGGTGTACAAGCAGCACAAATAGCTTCTGCGCTGCGCAGGCCATTTCTCTGCATTTTAGAGTCTAAGGGAAAGCGCTAGTGTTCCTGCGGAGAGCTGCAACAGCTGCAGAATATGTGTTGTCTTGGCACATGTTTGCAATCCACCATGATGGATCCTTAGTGAAACCAAACTGTGGTTCTGCTTCAAACATCTCACCCTGCTTGGCCACAAAGCTTTCGCTGACATGTCCCATTGCCTTTTTATTGCTGCGTTTCACTTTCAGAGTTTGTACGGAATCATTGCACTTTGCTTCTAAGCTGAACGTCGATACTGCTGGAGTCTCATATGTCCATTTTCTTCTCACACAAAAAAACTGCTTCCTTTAAAACATGCTGATGCGACCTGCTTTCTTGCTCAGCTGTAATTTTAGGGGTGTTCTCTGTCCCGCTTACAGTCTGAATCTAAACTAAGAAGTTTATGGGACACAGATGTGCCAAGACAAATAGTTTGCTTGGACCTTGCCACGTGTATTCAAAAGCATCCATTCACTCCACCATCAAGTCACTGCTTTCTTCTGCTTTACATCCTGCAAACTTCACACACACATACATACATACAAACTGGAATGAGGCATTTTCTTTCTTTCTCAGCTACACTCACCTATCCCCCACGCTAACTTCTTTACCGCTTTTCTCTTGGCCTTGCTATGCATACTTTTCCTCTTAAGACACCCATTGTCTGGCCTACCCCTTCCCTACATTGCCTTGCCTTTCCTTTCCTATCCAACCTTGCATTTCTTTGTCATTCCTGGCCATTGTTTTCCTCTTCCTTCCTGACCTATCCATGTCTTTCCCTTGCCCTTCCTACCAGTCCAGTGCCTTGCACCACCCATCCCCCTTGCCACTTTGTCCAGTTTCCCTTCCCCTTTGTCCAGCTCCAATCTTTCATTTCCTTCTCCTTCTAGGACTCTCATTGCCTTGCTTGCCTCTCCTTTGTCTTGCCTGGCAAAGCCACCACTTTTCTTGGCGTTCCCTTTGAACCTCTCCTCTCCCTTGCCTTGCATTCCCTTGCTCACTCGTCCCCCACCTGGAATTCAATACCCCTCTTTTTGCTGCATTTCTTCATCGTGCCTTGCCCTGCCTGCTTTTCCTAGGACTCTCAAGGCTTTCACGTACCTCCAGCATTTCAGGAGCATGTGAGAGGAAGCCCAAAAGAGGTCACGTGCAAGCACACCCATCTGTCCTGGCAGCTTGCTTCTGGCACCTATCCTTACATGTCTTGAATTTTGGACATAAAATTCACATTTCACCTTTGCGCTTCAGGACCAGAATGACAGTTCTTTTGTATACCAAGGAAAGCAGGTAATCCAAGTGTATTAGGTGCAGATTAGAGATGGCCCATATGAGATCAAGGCCAGACAGAGAAGTCTGTCCTAGCCCCTTTTGTGTACCAGCAGTCTTTGAATGTACCTCTCATTTGTCTTGCCTTGGTGACCCCAAAGTTTCCTTGCCTTGCCCTGCCTTGCCTCCCTAGCCTTGCACTCCCTCCAGTGCCTACGCCCACACTTGACCTGCCCACACTTGACTGCTTTCCTCCAGGGAAACCTAGCCTTGCCTAGGCCTTCCTGTTTCTGCCTGGCCTTCCTATGCCCATCCTTGCCTAGAAGTTCTGGGCCTTCTCTCACCTACCACTCCATTTGCTTGCCCCTCATGGCTCCAGCCTTGTCAGTTTCTCCCTTGACTCGCCTACAATTGCGCCTACACTTGGTTTGCATTGCAAAGAGCGGTAGGCAAGGCAAAGCAAAGCAAGGAAGGTCTTTCTAGGTCTTGCCAGGCAAGGCACACATAAGCAAGCAAGCAAAACAAGAGTAGACTAGCCACAGCATCAAAGGCAAGGCAAGGCCAAGTGACTCTGAGTGCCTTTCCTTGGCAAGTAAAAGATATAGTGACAATGTAATAGGGCAGGCGTTAAAGGTACCATGAGGAGGTATAGTCCAGCAAGATATTTATGTCGTAGACCCTTCTGTGCAGGAGCCATTGTTGGACATAGTACAGGACATGGCATACAGCTTGGCTTGGTAAGTTCCTGAAGGAGAATGGCAATGCTTTCTCATGGGAAGGAAAGCACGTAGCCCCAGAGTTGGAGGTGCAGATAAGAAGCTGTGTCGCGCAGCTCAAGGACGACAGCAGCTTCTTGTGCCGGCATATTTGGAAGCACTCCCTCAATTTGTACAGTCATTGAGTCAGTATCCATCTTTGGAAGGCTGTCTGCCTCTAGTAAGAGTGTTCTGCCACCATTGTATGGGATCAGTCACTGGATGTTTTGGATTTTGGAGGAGGGGATGCCATTTCTCTTGAAATGAGCTTCTTGTTCTTCTCTTTGGCAAAGAAATTAAGTTTGGATGGGCACTTTGGGTGGTCTCAGTGAATTTAAAGGTTTTTCCCAAGAGGTTTCCCTGTGGGTTAGAGCTGTTGAACTGACAGTGGGAATCTAGACACCAAGTTGTTGAGCTTTTTGTCCTTGTAGCTTTAGTGTGTGAGTAGTCCCTGTTGCCATGCTGCTTGGATCTTGACTCTGAGACTGAAAGCTTAGGAGCGTAGAGCAGAAAAGAAAAGTGCTAATAGCAGGGTGTGTGTTCATTGTTTGATGGGTGAAGTTGAAATTGTAGGCAGCAAAGAACTTTCTCTCTCAGCTGGCACATTTGTTGAGCGGATGTCTTTGAGTTTGTTACCGGACTCTGCGAGAGTGAAAATGTTTGTTAGGGCAGAGGATTTTGTGTTGCCCTTTGAGTGTGGTGCAAAAGTGTTTGCACACTTGGAGGGGGAAGATCAGCAAAGTCTTTTTTTCCTGGCACAGTTAATTTGAGAGCAGGGACGTTTCCAACTCGGCTCTGTCCTTTGGAGCTGGCCTTGGTGCGTTTCCTTCTTTTGTTAGTCGACAGCGCCATCGTGTGGTTATTTTGATGAGCGCTGGCAGCCGGTGCCAGGGAAAAAGCCAAGCTGTTTGCGGCTCCGGCCTCATTGGTGTAGGAGCAGCGCAGGGAAGAGCTCCGCTGGGGGTCCTGGCTCTTAGAGACTGAGAGAATGTGATCCTGTATGTAGCACAGAAGGAAGTGGAATTGTTTCATTGTGGGCTGTGCAGTTTATAAGCTGCAAATGAAAAGGCAATTGCAGCGCAGCCTCTTCTTTTCTGTGTGATCAGCTGCTCAACATGTAACTCGCACACACTGAACTACATCCACCTCCCTGGAGATATAAAATGTGTATATCACTTTCCTCAAACTCTATGTATTACCTTGCACTCTAGCAGATCCCAAACCGCTTCAAAACGTCCAGCAGCTACTCAAAAAGAAAAAGTCCAACAAAAAGCTAGGGCTGGCCTTCATAGTGCCTTTGCAGTCCGTAAAATAGACGAAATGCACTAGGGCTTTGAATGTTTCTTCCCAACTATATAAATTCTCTCCAAGTGGCAAAGTCCATCATTACAGCAAAATTTTTCAGCTGGAGTTCTGACTGAGAGATGTGCCAGGACAGAAGGCATTTGCTGACCTAGCCTTTTTCCCTGTGTAACTTGGTATTTGCAGTACAATTATTTTCAGTGTCGCTGTGTCCAAGCAGCTAGAGATTACACAGATAGAAGTGTCAAGAGAGATGCTGCTAAAGTATGCCCTTCTTATAGCAGCATTTAAATGGCACACGACGCCTTGCTGCTTTTTCTTTCCCAGAGAGACCTGCTGTCAATTTTTTCACTCTGGCTTCTTGATCAAAAATGTCCACCTGAAATGTCTTACAGAAATAGGCTCCAGGTGTAAAAACCAGTACGGGGCTACATTTTCTGCGTGCTCCACATAAGTCACATCAAACTCACTCATCAAACTTCACTCTCTCCTTCCATTCTCCACTGCCTCTACCATTGTGTTCTCTGGATCTCAGAGTCTAAAGGCAGGCGCAATAGTTTCCACTGAGGGGTTGGAAGAGGTGTACAAGCAGCACAAATAGCTTCTGCGCTGCGCAGGCCATTTCTCTGCATTTTAGAGTCTAAGGGAAAGCGCTAGTGTTCCTGCGGAGAGCTGCAACAGCTGCAGAATATGTGTTGTCTTGGCACATGTTTGCAATCCACCATGATGGATCCTTAGTGAAACCAAACTGTGGTTCTGCTTCAAACATCTCACCCTGCTTGGCCACAAAGCTTTCGCTGACATGTCCCATTGCCTTTTTATTGCTGCGTTCCATTTTCAGAGTTTGTACGGAATCATTGCACTTTGCTTCTAAGCTGAACGTCTGTCGCCCTGAAAACTCAGCTTCTGAGCTTGCTAACATAGTTTTCTAAAGACTTTCCCAGGACAGTAACTGTAAACATAGATATGTGTACTTTCTTTCTGTTACACGTCTTGTGATAGACATCTCTCATGGCCAGTGCTGTGAGAAAGTGTTATCCTGACCATCCAATCTCTGGCCGTGGTCAGAAACCTATAAATGCTGGAGGGAAAAATAAACTTCTCTCTTCTCTTCACCACACCTCGACCTGTGTCCGTGTGATCTATTCATCTTCAGCGGTAACAAACGTCGATACTGCTGGAGTCTCATATGTCCATTTTCTTCTCACACAAAAAAACTGCTTCCTTTAAAACATGCTGATGCGACCTGCTTTCTTGCTCAGCTGTAATTTTAGGGGTGTTCTCTGTCCCGCTTACAGTCTGAATCTAAACTAAGAAGTTTATGGGACACAGATGTGCCAAGACAAATAGTTTGCTTGGACCTTGCCACGTGTATTCAAAAGCATCCATTCACTCCACCATCAAGTCACTGCTTTCTTCTGCTTTACATCCTGCAAACTTCACACACACATACATACATACAAACTGGAATGAGGCATTTTCTTTCTTTCTCAGCTACACTCACCTATCCCCCACGCTAACTTCTTTACCGCTTTTCTCTTGGCCTTGCTATGCATACTTTTCCTCTTAAGACACCCATTGTCTGGCCTACCCCTTCCCTACATTGCCTTGCCTTTCCTTTCCTATCCAACCTTGCATTTCTTTGTCATTCCTGGCCATTGTTTTCCTCTTCCTTCCTGACCTATCCATGTCTTTCCCTTGCCCTTCCTACCAGTCCAGTGCCTTGCACCACCCATCCCCCTTGCCACTTTGTCCAGTTTCCCTTCCCCTTTGTCCAGCTCCAATCTTTCATTTCCTTCTCCTTCTAGGACTCTCATTGCCTTGCTTGCCTCTCCTTTGTCTTGCCTGGAAAAGCCACCACTTTTCTTGGCGTTACCTTTGAACCTCTCCTCTCCCTTGCCTTGCATTCCCTTGCTCACTCGTCCCCCACCTGGAATTCAATACCCCTCTTTTTGCGGAATTTCTTCATCTTGCCTTGCCCTGCCTGCTTCTCCTAGGACTCTCAAGGCTTTCACGTACCTCCAGCGTTTCAGGAGCATGTGAGAGGAAGTCCAAAAGAGGTCACGTGCAAGCACACCCATCTGTCCTGGCAGCTTGCTTCTGGCACCTATCCTTACATGTCTTGAATTTTGGACATAAAATTCACATTTCACCTTTGCGCTTCAGGACCAGAATGACAGTTCTTTTGTATACCAAGGAAAGCAGGTAATCCAAGTGTATTAGGTGCAGATTAGAGATGGCCCATATGAGATCAAGGCCAGACAGAGAAGTCTGTCCTAGCCCCTTTTGTGTACCAGCAGTCTTTGAATGTACCTCTCATTTGTCTTGCCTTGGTGACCCCAAAGTTTCCTTGCCTTGCCCTGCCTTGCCTCCCTAGCCTTGCACTCCCTCCAGTGCCTACGCCCACACTTGACCTGCCCACACTTGACTGCTTTCCTCCAGGGAAACCTAGCCTTGCCTAGGCCTTCCTGTTTCTGCCTGGCCTTCCTATGCCCATCCTTGCCTAGAAGTTCTGGGCCTTCTCTCACCTACCACTCCATTTGCTTGCCCCTCATGGCTCCAGCCTTGTCAGTTTCTCCCTTGACTCGCCTACAATTGCGCCTACACTTGGTTTGCATTGCAAAGAGCGGTAGGCAAGGCAAAGCAAAGCAAGGAAGGTCTTTCTAGGTCTTGCCAGGCAAGGCACACATAAGCAAGCAAGCAAAACAAGAGTAGACTAGCCACAGCATCAAAGGCAAGGCAAGGCCAAGTGACTCTGAGTGCCTTTCCTTGGCAAGTAAAAGATATAGTGACAATGTAATAGGGCAGGCGTTAAAGGTACCATGAGGAGGTATAGTCCAGCAAGATATTTATGTCGTAGACCCTTCTGTGCAGGAGCCATTGTTGGACATAGTACAGGACATGGCGTACAGTTTGGCTTGGTAAGTTCCTGAAGGAGAATGGCAATGCTTTCTCATGGGAAGGAAAGCACGTAGCCCCAGAGTTGGAGGTGCAGATAAGAAGCTGTGTCGCGCAGCTCAAGGACGACAGCAGCTTCTTGTGCCGGCATATTTGGAAGCACTCCCTCAATTTGTACAGTCATTGAGTCAGTATCCATCTTTGGAAGGCTGTCTGCCTCTAGTAAGAGTGTTCTGACACCATTGTATGGGATCAGTCACTGGATGTTTTGGATTTTGGAGGAGGGGATGCCATTTCTCTTGAAATGAGCTTCTTGTTATTCGCTTTGGCAAAGAAATTAAGTTTGGATGGGCACTTTGGGTGGTCTCAGTGAATTTAAAGGTTTTTCCCAAGAGGTTTCCCTGTGGGTTAGAGCTGTTGAACTGACAGTGGGAATCTAGACAGCAAGTTGTTGAGCTTTTTGTCCTTGTAGCTTTAGTGTGTGAGTAGTCCCTGTTGCCATGCTGCTTGGATCTTGACTCTGAGACTGAAAGCTTAGGAGCGTAGAGCAGAAAAGAAAAGTGCTAATAGCAGGGTGTGTGTTCATTGTTTGATGGGTGAAGTTGAAATTGTAGGCAGCAAAGAACTTTCTCTCTCAGCTGGCACATTTGTTGAGCGGATGTCTTTGAGTTTGTTACCGGACTCTGCGAGAGTGAAAATGTTTGTTAGGGCAGAGGATTTTGTGTTGCCCTTTGAGTGTGGTGCAAAAGTGTTTGCACACTTGGAGGGGGAAGATCAGCAAAGTCTTTTTTTCCTGGCACAGTTAATTTGAGAGCAGGGACGTTTCCAACTCGGCTCTGTCCTTTGGAGCTGGCCTCGGTGCGTTTCCTTCTTTTGTTAGTCGACAGCGCCATCGTGTGGTTATTTTGATGAGCGCTGGCAGCCGGTGCCAGGGAAAAAGCCAAGCTGTTTGCGGCTCCGGCCTCATTGGTGTAGGAGCAGCGCAGGGAAGAGCTCCGCTGGGGGTCCTGGCTCTTAGAGACTGAGAGAATGTGATCCTGTATGTAGCACAGAAGGAAGTGGAATTGTTTCATTGTGGGCTGTGCAGTTTATAAGCTGCAAATGAAAAGGCAATTGCAGCGCAGCCTCTTCTTTTCTGTGTGATCAGCTGCTCAACATGTAACTCGCACACACTGAACTACATCCACCTCCCTGGAGATATAAAATGTGTATATCACTTTCCTCAAACTCTATGTATTACCTTGCACTCTAGCAGATCCCAAACCGCTTCAAAACGTCCAGCAGCTACTCAAAAAGAAAAAGTCCAACAAAAAGCTAGGGCTGGCCTTCATAGTGCCTTTGCAGTCCGTAAAATAGACGAAATGCACTAGGGCTTTGAATGTTTCTTCCCAACTATATAAATTCTCTCCAAGTGGCAAAGTCCATCATTACAGCAAAATTTTTCAGCTGGAGTTCTGACTGAGAGATGTGCCAGGACAGAAGGCATTTGCTGACCTAGCCTTTTTCCCTGTGTAACTTGGTATTTGCAGTACAATTATTTTCAGTGTCGCTGTGTCCAAGCAGCTAGAGATTACACAGATAGAAGTGTCAAGAGAGATGCTGCTAAAGTATGCCCTTCTTATAGCAGCATTTAAATGGCACACGACGCCTTGCTGCTTTTTCTTTCCCAGAGAGACCTGCTGTCAATTTTTTCACTCTGGCTTCTTGATCAAAAATGTCCACCTGAAATGTCTTACAGAAATAGGCTCCAGGTGTAAAAACCAGTACGGGGCTACATTTTCTGCGTGCTCCACATAAGTCACATCAAACTCACTCATCAAACTTCACTCTCTCCTTCCATTCTCCACTGCCTCTACCATTGTGTTCTCTGGATCTCAGAGTCTAAAGGCAGGCGCAATAGTTTCCACTGAGGGGTTGGAAGAGGTGTACAAGCAGCACAAATAGCTTCTGCGCTGCGCAGGCCATTTCTCTGCATTTTAGAGTCTAAGGGAAAGCGGAGAGCTGCAACAGCTGCAGAATATGTGTTGTCTTGGCACATGTTTGCAATCCACCATGATGGATCCTTAGTGAAACCAAACTGTGGTTCTGCTTCAAACATCTCACCCTGCTTGGCCACAAAGCTTTCGCTGACATGTCCCATTGCCTTTTTATTGCTGCGTTTCATTTTCAGAGTTTGTACGGAATCATTGCACTTTGCTTCTAAGCTGAACGTCGATACTGCTGGAGTCTCATATGTCCATTTTCTTCTCACACAAAAAAACTGCTTCCTTTAAAACATGCTGATGCGACCTGCTTTCTTGCTCAGCTGTAATTTTAGGGGTGTTCTCTGTCCCGCTTACAGTCTGAATCTAAACTAAGAAGTTTATGGGACACAGATGTGCCAAGACAAATAGTTTGCTTGGACCTTGCCACGTGTATTCAAAAGCATCCATTCACTCCACCATCAAGTCACTGCTTTCTTCTGCTTTACATCCTGCAAACTTCACACACACATACATACATACAAACTGGAATGAGGCATTTTCTTTCTTTCTCAGCTACACTCACCTATCCCCCACGCTAACTTCTTTACCGCTTTTCTCTTGGCCTTGCTATGCATACTTTTCCTCTTAAGACACCCATTGTCTGGCCTACCCCTTCCCTACATTGCCTTGCCTTTCCTTTCCTATCCAACCTTGCATTTCTTTGTCATTCCTGGCCATTGTTTTCCTCTTCCTTCCTGACCTATCCATGTCTTTCCCTTGCCCTTCCTACCAGTCCAGTGCCTTGCACCACCCATCCCCCTTGCCACTTTGTCCAGTTTCCCTTCCCCTTTGTCCAGCTCCAATCTTTCATTTCCTTCTCCTTCTAGGACTCTCATTGCCTTGCTTGCCTCTCCTTTGTCTTGCCTGGAAAAGCCACCACTTTTCTTGGCGTTACCTTTGAACCTCTCCTCTCCCTTGCCTTGCATTCCCTTGCTCACTCGTCCCCCACCTGGAATTCAATACCCCTCTTTTTGCGGAATTTCTTCATCTTGCCTTGCCCTGCCTGCTTCTCCTAGGACTCTCAAGGCTTTCACGTACCTCCAGCGTTTCAGGAGCATGTGAGAGGAAGTCCAAAAGAGGTCACGTGCAAGCACACCCATCTGTCCTGGCAGCTTGCTTCTGGCACCTATCCTTACATGTCTTGAATTTTGGACATAAAATTCACATTTCACCTTTGCGCTTCAGGACCAGAATGACAGTTCTTTTGTATACCAAGGAAAGCAGGTAATCCAAGTGTATTAGGTGCAGATTAGAGATGGCCCATATGAGATCAAGGCCAGACAGAGAAGTCTGTCCTAGCCCCTTTTGTGTACCAGCAGTCTTTGAATGTACCTCTCATTTGTCTTGCCTTGGTGACCCCAAAGTTTCCTTGCCTTGCCCTGCCTTGCCTCCCTAGCCTTGCACTCCCTCCAGTGCCTACGCCCACACTTGACCTGCCCACACTTGACTGCTTTCCTCCAGGGAAACCTAGCCTTGCCTAGGCCTTCCTGTTTCTGCCTGGCCTTCCTATGCCCATCCTTGCCTAGAAGTTCTGGGCCTTCTCTCACCTACCACTCCATTTGCTTGCCCCTCATGGCTCCAGCCTTGTCAGTTTCTCCCTTGACTCGCCTACAATTGCGCCTACACTTGGTTTGCATTGCAAAGAGCGGTAGGCAAGGCAAAGCAAAGCAAGGAAGGTCTTTCTAGGTCTTGCCAGGCAAGGCACACATAAGCAAGCAAGCAAAACAAGAGTAGACTAGCCACAGCATCAAAGGCAAGGCAAGGCCAAGTGACTCTGAGTGCCTTTCCTTGGCAAGTAAAAGATATAGTGACAATGTAATAGGGCAGGCGTTAAAGGTACCATGAGGAGGTATAGTCCAGCGAGATATTTATGTCGTAGACCCTTCTGTGCAGGAGCCATTGTTGGACATAGTACAGGACATGGCGTACAGTTTGGCTTGGTAAGTTCCTGAAGGAGAATGGCAATGCTTTCTCATGGGAAGGAAAGCACGTAGCCCCAGAGTTGGAGGTGCAGATAAGAAGCTGTGTCGCGCAGCTCAAGGACGACAGCAGCTTCTTGTGCCGGCATATTTGGAAGCACTCCCTCAATTTGTACAGTCATTGAGTCAGTATCCATCTTTGGAAGGCTGTCTGCCTCTAGTAAGAGTGTTCTGACACCATTGTATGGGATCAGTCACTGGATGTTTTGGATTTTGGAGGAGGGGATGCCATTTCTCTTGAAATGAGCTTCTTGTTATTCGCTTTGGCAAAGAAATTAAGTTTGGATGGGCACTTTGGGTGGTCTCAGTGAATTTAAAGGTTTTTCCCAAGAGGTTTCCCTGTGGGTTAGAGCTGTTGAACTGACAGTGGGAATCTAGACACCAAGTTGTTGAGCTTTTTGTCCTTGTAGCTTTAGTGTGTGAGTAGTCCCTGTTGCCATGCTGCTTGGATCTTGACTCTGAGACTGAAAGCTTAGGAGCGTAGAGCAGAAAAGAAAAGTGCTAATAGCAGGGTGTGTGTTCATTGTTTGATGGGTGAAGTTGAAATTGTAGGCAGCAAAGAACTTTCTCTCTCAGCTGGCACATTTGTTGAGCGGATGTCTTTGAGTTTGTTACCGGACTCTGCGAGAGTGAAAATGTTTGTTAGGGCAGAGGATTTTGTGTTGCCCTTTGAGTGTGGTGCAAAAGTGTTTGCACACTTGGAGGGGGAAGATCAGCAAAGTCTTTTTTTCGTGGCACAGTTAATTTGAGAGCAGGGACGTTTCCAACTCGGCTCTGTCCTTTGGAGCTGGCCTCGGTGCATTTCCTTCTTTTGTTAGTCGACAGCGCCATCGTGTGGTTATTTTGATGAGCGCTGGCAGCCGGTGCCAGGGAAAAAGCCAAGCTGTTTGCGGCTCCGGCCTCATTGGTGTAGGAGCAGCGCAGGGAAGAGCTCCGCTGGGGGTCCTGGCTCTTAGAGACTGAGAGAATGTGATCCTGTATGTAGCACAGAAGGAAGTGGAATTGTTTCATTGTGGGCTGTGCAGTTTATAAGCTGCAAATGAAAAGGCAATTGCAGCGCAGCCTCTTCTTTTCTGTGTGATCAGCTGCTCAACATGTAACTCGCACACACTGAACTACATCCACCTCCCTGGAGATATAAAATGTGTATATCACTTTCCTCAAACTCTATGTATTACCTTGCACTCTAGCAGATCCCAAACCGCTTCAAAACGTCCAGCAGCTACTCAAAAAGAAAAAGTCCAACAAAAAGCTAGGGCTGGCCTTCATAGTGCCTTTGCAGTCCGTAAAATAGACGAAATGCACTAGGGCTTTGAATGTTTCTTCCCAACTATATAAATTCTCTCCAAGTGGCAAAGTCCATCATTACAGCAAAATTTTTCAGCTGGAGTTCTGACTGAGAGATGTGCCAGGACAGAAGGCATTTGCTGACCTAGCCTTTTTCCCTGTGTAACTTGGTATTTGCAGTACAATTATTTTCAGTGTCGCTGTGTCCAAGCAGCTAGAGATTACACAGATAGAAGTGTCAAGAGAGATGCTGCTAAAGTATGCCCTTCTTATAGCAGCATTTAAATGGCACACGACGCCTTGCTGCTTTTTCTTTCCCAGAGAGACCTGCTGTCAATTTTTTCACTCTGGCTTCTTGATCAAAAATGTCCACCTGAAATGTCTTACAGAAATAGGCTCCAGGTGTAAAAACCAGTACGGGGCTACATTTTCTGCGTGCTCCACATAAGTCACATCAAACTCACTCATCAAACTTCACTCTCTCCTTCCATTCTCCACTGCCTCTACCATTGTGTTCTCTGGATCTCAGAGTCTAAAGGCAGGCGCAATAGTTTCCACTGAGGGGTTGGAAGAGGTGTACAAGCAGCACAAATAGCTTCTGCGCTGCGCAGGCCATTTCTCTGCATTTTAGAGTCTAAGGGAAAGCGGAGAGCTGCAACAGCTGCAGAATATGTGTTGTCTTGGCACATGTTTGCAATCCACCATGATGGATCCTTAGTGAAACCAAACTGTGGTTCTGCTTCAAACATCTCACCCTGCTTGGCCACAAAGCTTTCGCTGACATGTCCCATTGCCTTTTTATTGCTGCGTTTCATTTTCAGAGTTTGTACGGAATCATTGCACTTTGCTTCTAAGCTGAACGTCGATACTGCTGGAGTCTCATATGTCCATTTTCTTCTCACACAAAAAAACTGCTTCCTTTAAAACATGCTGATGCGACCTGCTTTCTTGCTCAGCTGTAATTTTAGGGGTGTTCTCTGTCCCGCTTACAGTCTGAATCTAAACTAAGAAGTTTATGGGACACAGATGTGCCAAGACAAATAGTTTGCTTGGACCTTGCCACGTGTATTCAAAAGCATCCATTCACTCCACCATCAAGTCACTGCTTTCTTCTGCTTTACATCCTGCAAACTTCACACACACATACATACATACAAACTGGAATGAGGCATTTTCTTTCTTTCTCAGCTACACTCACCTATCCCCCACGCTAACTTCTTTACCGCTTTTCTCTTGGCCTTGCTATGCATACTTTTCCTCTTAAGACACCCATTGTCTGGCCTACCCCTTCCCTACATTGCCTTGCCTTTCCTTTCCTATCCAACCTTGCATTTCTTTGTCATTCCTGGCCATTGTTTTCCTCTTCCTTCCTGACCTATCCATGTCTTTCCCTTGCCCTTCCTACCAGTCCAGTGCCTTGCACCACCCATCCCCCTTGCCACTTTGTCCAGTTTCCCTTCCCCTTTGTCCAGCTCCAATCTTTCATTTCCTTCTCCTTCTAGGACTCTCATTGCCTTGCTTGCCTCTCCTTTGTCTTGCCTGGAAAAGCCACCACTTTTCTTGGCGTTACCTTTGAACCTCTCCTCTCCCTTGCCTTGCATTCCCTTGCTCACTCGTCCCCCACCTGGAATTCAATACCCCTCTTTTTGCGGAATTTCTTCATCTTGCCTTGCCCTGCCTGCTTCTCCTAGGACTCTCAAGGCTTTCACGTACCTCCAGCGTTTCAGGAGCATGTGAGAGGAAGTCCAAAAGAGGTCACGTGCAAGCACACCCATCTGTCCTGGCAGCTTGCTTCTGGCACCTATCCTTACATGTCTTGAATTTTGGACATAAAATTCACATTTCACCTTTGCGCTTCAGGACCAGAATGACAGTTCTTTTGTATACCAAGGAAAGCAGGTAATCCAAGTGTATTAGGTGCAGATTAGAGATGGCCCATATGAGATCAAGGCCAGACAGAGAAGTCTGTCCTAGCCCCTTTTGTGTACCAGCAGTCTTTGAATGTACCTCTCATTTGTCTTGCCTTGGTGACCCCAAAGTTTCCTTGCCTTGCCCTGCCTTGCCTCCCTAGCCTTGCACTCCCTCCAGTGCCTACGCCCACACTTGACCTGCCCACACTTGACTGCTTTCCTCCAGGGAAACCTAGCCTTGCCTAGGCCTTCCTGTTTCTGCCTGGCCTTCCTATGCCCATCCTTGCCTAGAAGTTCTGGGCCTTCTCTCACCTACCACTCCATTTGCTTGCCCCTCATGGCTCCAGCCTTGTCAGTTTCTCCCTTGACTCGCCTACAATTGCGCCTACACTTGGTTTGCATTGCAAAGAGCGGTAGGCAAGGCAAAGCAAAGCAAGGAAGGTCTTTCTAGGTCTTGCCAGGCAAGGCACACATAAGCAAGCAAGCAAAACAAGAGTAGACTAGCCACAGCATCAAAGGCAAGGCAAGGCCAAGTGACTCTGAGTGCCTTTCCTTGGCAAGTAAAAGATATAGTGACAATGTAATAGGGCAGGCGTTAAAGGTACCATGAGGAGGTATAGTCCAGCGAGATATTTATGTCGTAGACCCTTCTGTGCAGGAGCCATTGTTGGACATAGTACAGGACATGGCGTACAGTTTGGCTTGGTAAGTTCCTGAAGGAGAATGGCAATGCTTTCTCATGGGAAGGAAAGCACGTAGCCCCAGAGTTGGAGGTGCAGATAAGAAGCTGTGTCGCGCAGCTCAAGGACGACAGCAGCTTCTTGTGCCGGCATATTTGGAAGCACTCCCTCAATTTGTACAGTCATTGAGTCAGTATCCATCTTTGGAAGGCTGTCTGCCTCTAGTAAGAGTGTTCTGACACCATTGTATGGGATCAGTCACTGGATGTTTTGGATTTTGGAGGAGGGGATGCCATTTCTCTTGAAATGAGCTTCTTGTTATTCGCTTTGGCAAAGAAATTAAGTTTGGATGGGCACTTTGGGTGGTCTCAGTGAATTTAAAGGTTTTTCCCAAGAGGTTTCCCTGTGGGTTAGAGCTGTTGAACTGACAGTGGGAATCTAGACACCAAGTTGTTGAGCTTTTTGTCCTTGTAGCTTTAGTGTGTGAGTAGTCCCTGTTGCCATGCTGCTTGGATCTTGACTCTGAGACTGAAAGCTTAGGAGCGTAGAGCAGAAAAGAAAAGTGCTAATAGCAGGGTGTGTGTTCATTGTTTGATGGGTGAAGTTGAAATTGTAGGCAGCAAAGAACTTTCTCTCTCAGCTGGCACATTTGTTGAGCGGATGTCTTTGAGTTTGTTACCGGACTCTGCGAGAGTGAAAATGTTTGTTAGGGCAGAGGATTTTGTGTTGCCCTTTGAGTGTGGTGCAAAAGTGTTTGCACACTTGGAGGGGGAAGATCAGCAAAGTCTTTTTTTCGTGGCACAGTTAATTTGAGAGCAGGGACGTTTCCAACTCGGCTCTGTCCTTTGGAGCTGGCCTCGGTGCATTTCCTTCTTTTGTTAGTCGACAGCGCCATCGTGTGGTTATTTTGATGAGCGCTGGCAGCCGGTGCCAGGGAAAAAGCCAAGCTGTTTGCGGCTCCGGCCTCATTGGTGTAGGAGCAGCGCAGGGAAGAGCTCCGCTGGGGGTCCTGGCTCTTAGAGACTGAGAGAATGTGATCCTGTATGTAGCACAGAAGGAAGTGGAATTGTTTCATTGTGGGCTGTGCAGTTTATAAGCTGCAAATGAAAAGGCAATTGCAGCGCAGCCTCTTCTTTTCTGTGTGATCAGCTGCTCAACATGTAACTCGCACACACTGAACTACATCCACCTCCCTGGAGATATAAAATGTGTATATCACTTTCCTCAAACTCTATGTATTACCTTGCACTCTAGCAGATCCCAAACCGCTTCAAAACGTCCAGCAGCTACTCAAAAAGAAAAAGTCCAACAAAAAGCTAGGGCTGGCCTTCATAGTGCCTTTGCAGTCCGTAAAATAGACGAAATGCACTAGGGCTTTGAATGTTTCTTCCCAACTATATAAATTCTCTCCAAGTGGCAAAGTCCATCATTACAGCAAAATTTTTCAGCTGGAGTTCTGACTGAGAGATGTGCCAGGACAGAAGGCATTTGCTGACCTAGCCTTTTTCCCTGTGTAACTTGGTATTTGCAGTACAATTATTTTCAGTGTCGCTGTGTCCAAGCAGCTAGAGATTACACAGATAGAAGTGTCAAGAGAGATGCTGCTAAAGTATGCCCTTCTTATAGCAGCATTTAAATGGCACACGACGCCTTGCTGCTTTTTCTTTCCCAGAGAGACCTGCTGTCAATTTTTTCACTCTGGCTTCTTGATCAAAAATGTCCACCTGAAATGTCTTACAGAAATAGGCTCCAGGTGTAAAAACCAGTACGGGGCTACATTTTCTGCGTGCTCCACATAAGTCACATCAAACTCACTCATCAAACTTCACTCTCTCCTTCCATTCTCCACTGCCTCTACCATTGTGTTCTCTGGATCTCAGAGTCTAAAGGCAGGCGCAATAGTTTCCACTGAGGGGTTGGAAGAGGTGTACAAGCAGCACAAATAGCTTCTGCGCTGCGCAGGCCATTTCTCTGCATTTTAGAGTCTAAGGGAAAGCGGAGAGCTGCAACAGCTGCAGAATATGTGTTGTCTTGGCACATGTTTGCAATCCACCATGATGGATCCTTAGTGAAACCAAACTGTGGTTCTGCTTCAAACATCTCACCCTGCTTGGCCACAAAGCTTTCGCTGACATGTCCCATTGCCTTTTTATTGCTGCGTTTCATTTTCAGAGTTTGTACGGAATCATTGCACTTTGCTTCTAAGCTGAACGTCGATACTGCTGGAGTCTCATATGTCCATTTTCTTCTCACACAAAAAAACTGCTTCCTTTAAAACATGCTGATGCGACCTGCTTTCTTGCTCAGCTGTAATTTTAGGGGTGTTCTCTGTCCCGCTTACAGTCTGAATCTAAACTAAGAAGTTTATGGGACACAGATGTGCCAAGACAAATAGTTTGCTTGGACCTTGCCACGTGTATTCAAAAGCATCCATTCACTCCACCATCAAGTCACTGCTTTCTTCTGCTTTACATCCTGCAAACTTCACACACACATACATACATACAAACTGGAATGAGGCATTTTCTTTCTTTCTCAGCTACACTCACCTATCCCCCACGCTAACTTCTTTACCGCTTTTCTCTTGGCCTTGCTATGCATACTTTTCCTCTTAAGACACCCATTGTCTGGCCTACCCCTTCCCTACATTGCCTTGCCTTTCCTTTCCTATCCAACCTTGCATTTCTTTGTCATTCCTGGCCATTGTTTTCCTCTTCCTTCCTGACCTATCCATGTCTTTCCCTTGCCCTTCCTACCAGTCCAGTGCCTTGCACCACCCATCCCCCTTGCCACTTTGTCCAGTTTCCCTTCCCCTTTGTCCAGCTCCAATCTTTCATTTCCTTCTCCTTCTAGGACTCTCATTGCCTTGCTTGCCTCTCCTTTGTCTTGCCTGGAAAAGCCACCACTTTTCTTGGCGTTACCTTTGAACCTCTCCTCTCCCTTGCCTTGCATTCCCTTGCTCACTCGTCCCCCACCTGGAATTCAATACCCCTCTTTTTGCGGAATTTCTTCATCTTGCCTTGCCCTGCCTGCTTCTCCTAGGACTCTCAAGGCTTTCACGTACCTCCAGCGTTTCAGGAGCATGTGAGAGGAAGTCCAAAAGAGGTCACGTGCAAGCACACCCATCTGTCCTGGCAGCTTGCTTCTGGCACCTATCCTTACATGTCTTGAATTTTGGACATAAAATTCACATTTCACCTTTGCGCTTCAGGACCAGAATGACAGTTCTTTTGTATACCAAGGAAAGCAGGTAATCCAAGTGTATTAGGTGCAGATTAGAGATGGCCCATATGAGATCAAGGCCAGACAGAGAAGTCTGTCCTAGCCCCTTTTGTGTACCAGCAGTCTTTGAATGTACCTCTCATTTGTCTTGCCTTGGTGACCCCAAAGTTTCCTTGCCTTGCCCTGCCTTGCCTCCCTAGCCTTGCACTCCCTCCAGTGCCTACGCCCACACTTGACCTGCCCACACTTGACTGCTTTCCTCCAGGGAAACCTAGCCTTGCCTAGGCCTTCCTGTTTCTGCCTGGCCTTCCTATGCCCATCCTTGCCTAGAAGTTCTGGGCCTTCTCTCACCTACCACTCCATTTGCTTGCCCCTCATGGCTCCAGCCTTGTCAGTTTCTCCCTTGACTCGCCTACAATTGCGCCTACACTTGGTTTGCATTGCAAAGAGCGGTAGGCAAGGCAAAGCAAAGCAAGGAAGGTCTTTCTAGGTCTTGCCAGGCAAGGCACACATAAGCAAGCAAGCAAAACAAGAGTAGACTAGCCACAGCATCAAAGGCAAGGCAAGGCCAAGTGACTCTGAGTGCCTTTCCTTGGCAAGTAAAAGATATAGTGACAATGTAATAGGGCAGGCGTTAAAGGTACCATGAGGAGGTATAGTCCAGCGAGATATTTATGTCGTAGACCCTTCTGTGCAGGAGCCATTGTTGGACATAGTACAGGACATGGCGTACAGTTTGGCTTGGTAAGTTCCTGAAGGAGAATGGCAATGCTTTCTCATGGGAAGGAAAGCACGTAGCCCCAGAGTTGGAGGTGCAGATAAGAAGCTGTGTCGCGCAGCTCAAGGACGACAGCAGCTTCTTGTGCCGGCATATTTGGAAGCACTCCCTCAATTTGTACAGTCATTGAGTCAGTATCCATCTTTGGAAGGCTGTCTGCCTCTAGTAAGAGTGTTCTGACACCATTGTATGGGATCAGTCACTGGATGTTTTGGATTTTGGAGGAGGGGATGCCATTTCTCTTGAAATGAGCTTCTTGTTATTCGCTTTGGCAAAGAAATTAAGTTTGGATGGGCACTTTGGGTGGTCTCAGTGAATTTAAAGGTTTTTCCCAAGAGGTTTCCCTGTGGGTTAGAGCTGTTGAACTGACAGTGGGAATCTAGACACCAAGTTGTTGAGCTTTTTGTCCTTGTAGCTTTAGTGTGTGAGTAGTCCCTGTTGCCATGCTGCTTGGATCTTGACTCTGAGACTGAAAGCTTAGGAGCGTAGAGCAGAAAAGAAAAGTGCTAATAGCAGGGTGTGTGTTCATTGTTTGATGGGTGAAGTTGAAATTGTAGGCAGCAAAGAACTTTCTCTCTCAGCTGGCACATTTGTTGAGCGGATGTCTTTGAGTTTGTTACCGGACTCTGCGAGAGTGAAAATGTTTGTTAGGGCAGAGGATTTTGTGTTGCCCTTTGAGTGTGGTGCAAAAGTGTTTGCACACTTGGAGGGGGAAGATCAGCAAAGTCTTTTTTTCGTGGCACAGTTAATTTGAGAGCAGGGACGTTTCCAACTCGGCTCTGTCCTTTGGAGCTGGCCTCGGTGCATTTCCTTCTTTTGTTAGTCGACAGCGCCATCGTGTGGTTATTTTGATGAGCGCTGGCAGCCGGTGCCAGGGAAAAAGCCAAGCTGTTTGCGGCTCCGGCCTCATTGGTGTAGGAGCAGCGCAGGGAAGAGCTCCGCTGGGGGTCCTGGCTCTTAGAGACTGAGAGAATGTGATCCTGTATGTAGCACAGAAGGAAGTGGAATTGTTTCATTGTGGGCTGTGCAGTTTATAAGCTGCAAATGAAAAGGCAATTGCAGCGCAGCCTCTTCTTTTCTGTGTGATCAGCTGCTCAACATGTAACTCGCACACACTGAACTACATCCACCTCCCTGGAGATATAAAATGTGTATATCACTTTCCTCAAACTCTATGTATTACCTTGCACTCTAGCAGATCCCAAACCGCTTCAAAACGTCCAGCAGCTACTCAAAAAGAAAAAGTCCAACAAAAAGCTAGGGCTGGCCTTCATAGTGCCTTTGCAGTCCGTAAAATAGACGAAATGCACTAGGGCTTTGAATGTTTCTTCCCAACTATATAAATTCTCTCCAAGTGGCAAAGTCCATCATTACAGCAAAATTTTTCAGCTGGAGTTCTGACTGAGAGATGTGCCAGGACAGAAGGCATTTGCTGACCTAGCCTTTTTCCCTGTGTAACTTGGTATTTGCAGTACAATTATTTTCAGTGTCGCTGTGTCCAAGCAGCTAGAGATTACACAGATAGAAGTGTCAAGAGAGATGCTGCTAAAGTATGCCCTTCTTATAGCAGCATTTAAATGGCACACGACGCCTTGCTGCTTTTTCTTTCCCAGAGAGACCTGCTGTCAATTTTTTCACTCTGGCTTCTTGATCAAAAATGTCCACCTGAAATGTCTTACAGAAATAGGCTCCAGGTGTAAAAACCAGTACGGGGCTACATTTTCTGCGTGCTCCACATAAGTCACATCAAACTCACTCATCAAACTTCACTCTCTCCTTCCATTCTCCACTGCCTCTACCATTGTGTTCTCTGGATCTCAGAGTCTAAAGGCAGGCGCAATAGTTTCCACTGAGGGGTTGGAAGAGGTGTACAAGCAGCACAAATAGCTTCTGCGCTGCGCAGGCCATTTCTCTGCATTTTAGAGTCTAAGGGAAAGCGCTAGTGTTCCTGCGGAGAGCTGCAACAGCTGCAGAATATGTGTTGTCTTGGCACATGTTTGCAATCCACCATGATGGATCCTTAGTGAAACCAAACTGTGGTTCTGCTTCAAACATCTCACCCTGCTTGGCCACAAAGCTTTCGCTGACATGTCCCATTGCCTTTTTATTGCTGCGTTTCATTTTCAGAGTTTGTACGGAATCATTGCACTTTGCTTCTAAGCTGAACGTCGATACTGCTGGAGTCTCATATGTCCATTTTCTTCTCACACAAAAAAACTGCTTCCTTTAAAACATGCTGATGCGACCTGCTTTCTTGCTCAGCTGTAATTTTAGGGGTGTTCTCTGTCCCGCTTACAGTCTGAATCTAAACTAAGAAGTTTATGGGACACAGATGTGCCAAGACAAATAGTTTGCTTGGACCTTGCCACGTGTATTCAAAAGCATCCATTCACTCCACCATCAAGTCACTGCTTTCTTCTGCTTTACATCCTGCAAACTTCACACACACATACATACATACAAACTGGAATGAGGCATTTTCTTTCTTTCTCAGCTACACTCACCTATCCCCCACGCTAACTTCTTTACCGCTTTTCTCTTGGCCTTGCTATGCATACTTTTCCTCTTAAGACACCCATTTTCTGGCCTACCCCTTCCCTACATTGCCTTGCCTTTCCTTTCCTATCCAACCTTGCATTTCTTTGTCATTCCTGGCCATTGTTTTCCTCTTCCTTCCTGACCCATCCATGTCTTTCCCTTGCCCTTCCTACCAGTCCAGTGCCTTGCACCACCCATCCCCCTTGCCACTTTGTCCAGTTTCCCTTCCCCTTTGTCCAGCTCCAATCTTTCATTTCCTTCTCCTTCTAGGACTCTCATTGCCTTGCTTGCCTCTCCTTTGTCTTGCCTGGAAAAGCCACCACTTTTCTTGGCGTTACCTTTGAACCTCTCCTCTCCCTTGCCTTGCATTCCCTTGCTCACTCGTCCCCCACCTGGAATTCAATACCCCTCTTTTTGCGGAATTTCTTCATCTTGCCTTGCCCTGCCTGCTTCTCCTAGGACTCTCAAGGCTTTCACGTACCTCCAGCGTTTCAGGAGCATGTGAGAGGAAGCCCAAAAGAGGTCACGTGCAAGCACACCCATCTGTCCTGGCAGCTTGCTTCTGGCACCTATCCTTACATGTCTTGAATTTTGGACATAAAATTCACATTTCACCTTTGCGCTTCAGGACCAGAATGACAGTTCTTTTGTATACCAAGGAAAGCAGGTAATCCAAGTGTATTAGGTGCAGATTAGAGATGGCCCATATGAGATCAAGGCCAGACAGAGAAGTCTGTCCTAGCCCCTTTTGTGTACCAGCAGTCTTTGAATGTACCTCTCATTTGTCTTGCCTTGGTGACCCCAAAGTTTCCTTGCCTTGCCCTGCCTTGCCTCCCTAGCCTTGCACTCCCTCCAGTGCCTACGCCCACACTTGACCTGCCCACACTTGACTGCTTTCCTCCAGGGAAACCTAGCCTTGCCTAGGCCTTCCAGTTTCTGCCTGGCCTTCCTATGCCCATCCTAGCCTAGAAGTTCTGGGCCTTCTCTCACCTACCACTCCATTTGCTTGCCCCTCATGGCTCCAGCCTTGTCAGCTTCTCCCTTGACTTGCCTACAATTGCGCCTACACTTGGTTTGCATTGCAAAGAGCGGTAGGCAAGGCAAAGCAAAGCAAGGAAGGTCTTTCTAGGTCTTGCCAGGCAAGGCACACATAAGCAAGCAAGCAAAACAAGAGTAGACTAGCCACAGCATCAAAGGCAAGGCAAGGCCAAGTGACTCTGAGTGCCTTTCCTTGGCAAGTAAAAGATATAGTGACAATGTAATAGGGCAGGCGTTAAAGGTACCATGAGGAGGTATAGTCCAGCAAGATATTTATGTCGTAGACCCTTCTGTGCAGGAGCCATTGTTGGACATAGTACAGGACATGGCGTACAGTTTGGCTTGGTAAGTTCCTGAAGGAGAATGGCAATGCTTTCTCATGGGAAGGAAAGCACGTAGCCCCAGAGTTGGAGGTGCAGATAAGAAGCTGTGTCGCGCAGCTCAAGGACGACAGCAGCTTCTTGTGCCGGCATATTTGGAAGCACTCCCTCAATTTGTACAGTCATTGAGTCAGTATCCATCTTTGGAAGGCTGTCTGCCTCTAGTAAGAGTGTTCTGACACCATTGTATGGGATCAGTCACTGGATGTTTTGGATTTTGGAGGAGGGGACTCCATTTCTCCTGAAATGAGCTTCTTGTTATTCGCTTTGGCAAAGAAATTAAGTTTGGATGGGCACTTTGGGTGGTCTCAGTGAATGTAAAGGTTTTTCCCAAGAGGTTTCCCTGTGGGTTAGAACTGTTGAACTGACAGTGGGAATCTAGACACCAAGTTGTTGAGCTTTTTGTCCTTGTAGCTTTAGTGTGTGAGTAGTCCCTGTTGCCATGCTGCTTGGATCTTGACTCTGAGACTGAAAGCTTAGGAGCGTAGAGCAGAAAAGAAAAGTGCTAATAGCAGGGTGTGTGTTCATTGTTTGATGGGTGAAGTTGAAATTGTAGGCAGCAAAGAACTTTCTCTCTCAGCTGGCACATTTGTTGAGCGGATGTCTTTGAGTTTGTTACCGGACTCTGCGAGAGTGAAAATGTTTGTTAGGGCAGAGGATTTTGTGTTGCCCTTTGAGTGTGGTGCAAAAGTGTTTGCACACTTGGAGGGGGAAGATCAGCAAAGTCTTTTTTTCCTGGCACAGTTAATTTGAGAGCAGGGACGTTTCCAACTCGGCTCTGTCCTTTGGAGCTGGCCTCGGTGCGTTTCCTTCTTTTGTTAGTCGACAGCGCCATCGTGTGGTTATTTTGATGAGCGCTGGCAGACGGTGCCAGGGAAAAAGCCAAGCTGTTTGCGGCTCCGGCCTCATTGGTGTAGGAGCAGCGCAGGGAAGAGCTCCGCTGGGGGTCCTGGCTCTTAGAGACTGAGAGAATGTGATCCTGTATGTAGCACAGAAGGAAGTGGAATTGTTTCATTGTGGGCTGTGCAGTTTATAAGCTGCAAATGAAAAGGCAATTGCAGCGCAGCCTCTTCTTTTCTGTGTGATCAGCTGCTCAACATGTAACTCGCACACACTGAACTGCATCCACCTCCCTGGAGATATAAAATGTGTATATCACTTTCCTCAAACTCTATGTATTACCTTGCACTCTAGCAGATCCCAAACCGCTTCAAAACGTCCAGCAGCTACTCAAAAAGTCCAACAAAAAGCTAGGGCTGGCCTTCATAGTGCCTTTGCAGTCCGTAAAATAGACGAAATGTACTAGGGCTTTGAATGTTTCTTCCCAACTATATAAATTCTCTCCAAGTGGCAAAGTCCATCATTACAGCAAAATTTTTCAGCTGGAGTTTTGACTGAGAGATGTGCCAGGACAGAAGGCATTTGCTGACCTACCCTTTTTCCCTGTGTAACTTGGTATTTGCAGTACAATTATTTTCAGTGTGGCTTTGTCCAAGCAGCTAGAGATTACACAGATAGAAGTGTCAAGAGAGATGCTGCTAAAGTACGCCCTTCTTATAGCAGCATTTAAATGGCACACGACGCCTTGCTGCTTTTTCTTTCCTAGAGAGACCTGCTGTCAATTTTTTCACTCTGGCTTCTTGATCAAAAATGTCCACCTGAAATGTCTTACAGAAATAGGCTCCAGGTGTAAAAACCAGTACGGGGCTACATTTTCTGCGTGCTCCACATAAGTCACATCAAACTCACTCATCAAACTTCACTCTCTCCTTCCATTCTCCACTGCCTCTACCATTGTGTTCTCTGGATCTCAGAGTCTAAAGGCAGGCGCAATAGTTTCCACTGAGGGGTTGGAAGAGGTGTACAAGCAGCACAAATAGCTTCTGCGCTGCGCAGGCCATTTCTCTGCATTTTAGAGTCTAAGGGAAAGCGCTAGTGTTCCTGCGGAGAGCTGCAACAGCTGCAGAATATGTGTTGTCTTGGCACATGTTTGCAATCCACCATGATGGATCCTTAGTGAAACCAAACTGTGGTTCTGCTTCAAACATCTCACCCTGCTTGGCCACAAAGCTTTCGCTGACATGTCCCATTGCCTTTTTATTGCTGCGTTTCATTTTCAGAGTTTGTACGGAATCATTGCACTTTGCTTCTAAGCTGAACGTCGATACTGCTGGAGTCTCATATGTCCATTTTCTTCTCACACAAAAAAACTGCTTCCTTTAAAACATGCTGATGCGACCTGCTTTCTTGCTCAGCTGTAATTTTAGGGGTGTTCTCTGTCCCGCTTACAGTCTGAATCTAAACTAAGAAGTTTATGGGACACAGATGTGCCAAGACAAATAGTTTGCTTGGACCTTGCCACGTGTATTCAAAAGCATCCATTCACTCCACCATCAAGTCACTGCTTTCTTCTGCTTTACATCCTGCAAACTTCACACACACATACATACATACAAACTGGAATGAGGCATTTTCTTTCTTTCTCAGCTACACTCACCTATCCCCCACGCTAACTTCTTTACCGCTTTTCCCTTGGCCTTGCTATGCATACTTTTCCTCTTAAGACACCCATTGTCTGGCCTACCCCTTCCCTACATTGCCTTGCCTTTCCTTTCCTATCCAACCTTGCATTTCTTTGTCATTCCTGGCCATTGTTTTCCTCTTCCTTCCTGACCCATCCATGTCTTTCCCTTGCCCTTCCTACCAGTCCAGTGCCTTGCACCACCCATCCCCCTTGCCACTTTGTCCAGTTTCCCTTCCCCTTTGTCCAGCTCCAATCTTTCATTTCCTTCTCCTTCTAGGACTCTCATTGCCTTGCTTGCCTCTCCTTTGTCTTGCCTGGCAAAGCCACCACTTTTCTTGGCGTTACCTTTGAACCTCTCCTCTCCCTTGCCTTGCATTCCCTTGCTCACTCGTCCCCCACCTGGAATTCAATACCCCTCTTTTTGCGGAATTTCTTCATCTTGCCTTGCCCTGCCTGCTTCTCCTAGGACTCTCAAGGCTTTCACGTACCTCCAGCGTTTCAGGAGCATGTGAGAGGAAGCCCAAAAGAGGTCACGTGCAAGCACACCCATCTGTCCTGGCAGCTTGCTTCTGGCACCTATCCTTACATGTCTTGAATTTTGGACATAAAATTCACATTTCACCTTTGCGCTTCAGGACCAGAATGACAGTTCTTTTGTATACCAAGGAAAGCAGGTAATCCAAGTGTATTAGGTGCAGATTAGAGATGGCCCATATGAGATCAAGGCCAGACAGAGAAGTCTGTCCTAGCCCCTTTTGTGTACCAGCAGTCTTTGAATGTACCTCTCATTTGTCTTGCCTTGGTGACCCCAAAGTTTCCTTGCCTTGCCCTGCCTTGCCTCCCTAGCCATGCACTCCCTCCAGTGCCTACGCCCACACTTGACCTGCCCACACTTGACTGCTTTCCTCCAGGGAAACCTAGCCTTGTCTAGGCCTTCCTGTTTCTGCCTGGCCTTCCTATGCCCATCCTTGCCTAGAAGTTCTGGGCCTTCTCTCACCTACCACTCCATTTGCTTGCCCCTCATGGCTCCAGCCTTGTCAGTTTCTCCCTTGACTCGCCTACAATTGCGCCTACACTTGGTTTGCATTGCAAAGAGCGGTAGGCAAGGCAAAGCAAAGCAAGGAAGGTCTTTCTAGGTCTTGCCAGGCAAGGCACACATAAGCAAGCAAGCAAAACAAGAGTAGACTAGCCACAGCATCAAAGGCAAGGCAAGGCCAAGTGACTCTGAGTGCCTTTCCTTGGCAAGTAAAAGATATAGTGACAATGTAATAGGGCAGGCGTTAAAGGTACCATGAGGAGGTATAGTCCAGCAAGATATTTATGTCGTAGACCCTTCTGTGCAGGAGCCATTGTTGGACATAGTACAGGACATGGCATACAGCTTGGCTTGGTAAGTTCCTGAAGGAGAATGGCAATGCTTTCTCATGGGAAGGAAAGCACGTAGCCCCAGAGTTGGAGGTGCAGATAAGAAGCTGTGTCGCGCAGCTCAAGGACGACAGCAGCTTCTTGTGCCGGCATATTTGGAAGCACTCCCTCAATTTGTACAGTCATTGAGTCAGTATCCATCTTTGGAAGGCTGTCTGCCTCTAGTAAGAGTGTTCTGACACCATTGAATGGGATCAGTCACTGGATGTTTTGGATTTTGGAGGAGGGGATGCCCTTTCTCTTGAAATGAGCTTCTTGTTCTTCTCGTTGGCAAAGAAATTAAGTTTGGATGGGCACTTTGGGTGGTCTCAGTGAATTTAAAGGTTTTTCCCAAGAGGTTTCCCTGTGGGTTAGAGCTGTTGAACTGACAGTGGGAATCTAGACAGCAAGTTGTTGAGCTTTTTGTCCTTGTAGCTTTAGTGTGTGAGTAGTCCCTGTTGCCATGCTGCTTGGATCTTGACTCTGAGACTGAAAGCTTAGGAGCGTAGAGCAGAAAAGAAAAGTGCTAATAGCAGGGTGTGTGTTCATTGTTTGATGGGTGAAGTTGAAATTGTAGGCAGCAAAGAACTTTCTCTCTCAGCTGGCACATTTGTTGAGCGGATGTCTTTGAGTTTGTTACCGGACTCTGCGAGAGTGAAAATGTTTGTTAGGGCAGAGGATTTCGTGTTGCCCTTTGAGTGTGGTGCAAAAGTGTTTGCACACTTGGAGGGGGAAGATCAGCAAAGCCTTTTTTTCCTGGCACAGTTAATTTGAGAGCAGGGACGTTTCCAACTCGGCTCTGTCCTTTGGAGCTGGCCTCGGTGCGTTTCCTTCTTTTGTTAGTCGACAGCGCCATCGTGTGGTTATTTTGATGAGCGCTGGCAGCCGGTGCCAGGGAAAAAGCCAAGCTGTTTGCGGCTCCGGCCTCATTGGTGTAGGAGCAGCGCAGGGAAGAGCTCCGCTGGGGGTCCTGGCTCTTAGAGACTGAGAGAATGGGATCCTGTATGTAGCACAGAAGGAAGTGGAATTGTTTCATTGTGGGCTGTGCAGTTTATAAGCTGCAAATGAAAAGGCAATTGCAGCGCAGCCTCTTCTTTTCTGTGTGATCAGCTGCTCAACATGTAACTCGCACACACTGAACTACATCCACCTCCCTGGAGATATAAAATGTGTATATCACTTTCCTCAAACTCTATGTATTACCTTGCACTCTAGCAGATCCCAAACCGCTTCAAAACGTCCAGCAGCTACTCAAAAAGAAAAAGTCCAACAAAAAGCTAGGGCTGGCCTTCATAGTGCCTTTGCAGTCCGTAAAATAGACGAAATGCACTAGGGCTTTGAATGTTTCTTCCCAACTATATAAATTCTCTCCAAGTGGCAAAGTCCATCATTACAGCAAAATTTTTCAGCTGGAGTTCTGACTGAGAGATGTGCCAGGACAGAAGGCATTTGCTGACCTACCCTTTTTCCCTGTGTAACTTGGTATTTGCAGTACAATTATTTTCAGTGTCGCTGTGTCCAAGCAGCTAGAGATTACACAGATAGAAGTGTCAAGAGAGATGCTGCTAAAGTATGCCCTTCTTATAGCAGCATTTAAATGGCACACGACGCCTTGCTGCTTTTTCTTTCCCAGAGAGACCTGCTGTCAATTTTTTCACTCTGGCTTCTTGATCAAAAATGTCCACCTGAAATGTCTTACAGAAATAGGCTCCAGGTGTAAAAACCAGTACGGGGCTACATTTTCTGCGTGCTCCACATAAGTCACATCAAACTCACTCATCAAACTTCACTCTCTCCTTCCATTCTCCACTGCCTCTACCATTGTGTTCTCTGGATCTCAGAGTCTAAAGGCAGGCGCAATAGTTTCCACTGAGGGGTTGGAAGAGGTGTACAAGCAGCACAAATAGCTTCTGCGCTGCGCAGGCCATTTCTCTGCATTTTAGAGTCTAAGGGAAAGCGCTAGTGTTCCTGCGGAGAGCTGCAACAGCTGCAGAATATGTGTTGTCTTGGCACATGTTTGCAATCCACCATGATGGATCCTTAGTGAAACCAAACTGTGGTTCTGCTTCAAACATCTCACCCTGCTTGGCCACAAAGCTTTCGCTGACATGTCCCATTGCCTTTTTATTGCTGCGTTTCATTTTCAGAGTTTGTACGGAATCATTGCACTTTGCTTCTAAGCTGAACGTCGATACTGCTGGAGTCTCATATGTCCATTTTCTTCTCACACAAAAAAACTGCTTCCTTTAAAACATGCTGATGCGACCTGCTTTCTTGCTCAGCTGTAATTTTAGGGGTGTTCTCTGTCCCGCTTACAGTCTGAATCTAAACTAAGAAGTTTATGGGACACAGATGTGCCAAGACAAATAGTTTGCTTGGACCTTGCCACGTGTATTCAAAAGCATCCATTCACTCCACCATCAAGTCACTGCTTTCTTCTGCTTTACATCCTGCAAACTTCACACACACATACATACATACAAACTGGAATGAGGCATTTTCTTTCTTTCTCAGCTACACTCACCTATCCCCCACGCTAACTTCTTTACCGCTTTTCTCTTGGCCTTGCTATGCATACTTTTCCTCTTAAGACACCCATTGTCTGGCCTACCCCTTCCCTACATTGCCTTGCCTTTCCTTTCCTATCCAACCTTGCATTTCTTTGTCATTCCTGGCCATTGTTTTCCTCTTCCTTCCTGACCCATCCATGTCTTTCCCTTGCCCTTCCTACCAGTCCAGTGCCTTGCACCACCCATCCCCCTTGCCACTTTGTCCAGTTTCCCTTCCCCTTTGTCCAGCTCCAATCTTTCATTTCCTTCTCCTTCTAGGACTCTCATTGCCTTGCTTGCCTCTCCTTTGTCTTGCCTGGCAAAGCCACCACTTTTCTTGGCGTTACCTTTGAACCTCTCCTCTCCCTTGCCTTGCATTCCCTTGCTCACTCGTCCCCCACCTGGAATTCAATACCCCTCTTTTTGCGGAATTTCTTCATCTTGCCTTGCCCTGCCTGCTTCTCCTAGGACTCTCAAGGCTTTCACGTACCTCCAGCGTTTCAGGAGCATGTGAGAGGAAGCCCAAAAGAGGTCACGTGCAAGCACACCCATCTGTCCTGGCAGCTTGCTTCTGGCACCTATCCTTACATGTCTTGAATTTTGGACATAAAATTCACATTTCACCTTTGCGCTTCAGGACCAGAATGACAGTTCTTTTGTATACCAAGGAAAGCAGGCAATCCAAGTGTATTAGGTGCAGATTAGAGATGGCCCATATGAGATCAAGGCCAGACAGAGAAGTCTGTCCTAGCCCCTTTTGTGTACCAGCAGTCTTTGAATGTACCTCTCATTTGTCTCGCCTTGGTGACCCCAAAGTTTCCTTGCCTTGCCCTGCCTTGCCTCCCTAGCCATGCACTCCCTCCAGTGCCTACGCCCACACTTGACCTGCCCACACTTGACTGCTTTCCTCCAGGGAAACCTAGCCTTGTCTAGGCCTTCCTGTTTCTGCCTGGCCTTCCTATGCCCATCCTTGCCTAGAAGTTCTGGGCCTTCTCTCACCTACCACTCCATTTGCTTGCCCCTCATGGCTCCAGCCTTGTCAGCCTCTCCCTTGACTTGCCTACAATTGCGCCTACACTTGGTTTGCATTGCAAAGAGCGGTAGGCAAGGCAAAGCAAAGCAAGGAAGGTCTTTCTAGGTCTTGCCAGGCAAGGCACACATAAGCAAGCAAGCAAAACAAGAGTAGACTAGCCACAGCATCAAAGGCAAGGCAAGGCCAAGTGACTCTGAGTGCCTTTCCTTGGCAAGTAAAAGATATAGTGACAATGTAATAGGGCAGGCGTTAAAGGTACCATGAGGAGGTATAGTCCAGCAAGATATTTATGTCGTAGACCCTTCTGTGCAGGAGCCATTGTTGGACATAGTACAGGACATGGCGTACAGTTTGGCTTGGTAAGTTCCTGAAGGAGAATGGCAATGCTTTCTCATGGGAAGGAAAGCACGTAGCCCCAGAGTTGGAGGTGCAGATAAGAAGCTGTGTCGCGCAGCTCAAGGACGACAGCAGCTTCTTGTGCCGGCATATTTGGAAGCACTCCCTCAATTTGTACAGTCATTGAGTCAGTATCCATCTTTGGAAGGCTGTCTGCCTCTAGTAAGAGTGTTCTGACACCATTGTATGGGATCAGTCACTGGATGTTTTGGATTTTGGAGGAGGGGATGCCATTTCTCTTGAAATGAGCTTCTTGTTATTCGCTTTGGCAAAGAAATTAAGTTTGGATGGGCACTTTGGGTGGTCTCAGTGAATTTAAAGGTTTTTCCCAAGAGGTTTCCCTGTGGGTTAGAGCTGTTGAACTGACAGTGGGAATCTAGACAGCAAGTTGTTGAGCTTTTTGTCCTTGTAGCTTTAGTGTGTGAGTAGTCCCTGTTGCCATGCTGCTTGGATCTTGACTCTGAGACTGAAAGCTTAGGAGCGTAGAGCAGAAAAGAAAAGTGCTAATAGCAGGGTGTGTGTTCATTGTTTGATGGGTGAAGTTGAAATTGTAGGCAGCAAAGAACTTTCTCTCTCAGCTGGCACATTTGTTGAGCGGATGTCTTTGAGTTTGTTACCGGACTCTGCGAGAGTGAAAATGTTTGTTAGGGCAGAGGATTTTGTGTTGCCCTTTGAGTGTGGTGCAAAAGTGTTTGCACACTTGGAGGGGGAAGATCAGCAATGTCTTTTTTTCCTGGCACAGTTAATTTGAGAGCAGGGACGTTTCCAACTCGGCTCTGTCCTTTGGAGCTGGCCTCGGTGCGTTTCCTTCTTTTGTTAGTCGACAGCGCCATCGTGTGGTTATTTTGATGAGCGCTGGCAGACGGTGCCAGGGAAAAAGCCAAGCTGTTTGCGGCTCCGGCCTCATTGGTGTAGGAGCAGCGCAGGGAAGAGCTCCGCTGGGGGTCCTGGCTCTTAGAGACTGAGAGAATGGGATCCTGTATGTAGCACAGAAGGAAGTGGAATTGTTTCATTGTGGGCTGTGCAGTTTATAAGCTGCAAATGAAAAGGCAATTGCAGCGCAGCCTCTTCTTTTCTGTGTGATCAGCTGCTCAACATGTAACTCGCACACACTGAACTGCATCCACCTCCCTGGAGATATAAAATGTGTATATCACTTTCCTCAAACTCTATGTATTACCTTGTACTCTAGCAGATCCCAAACCGCTTCAAAACGTCCAGCAGCTACTCAAAAAGAAAAAGTCCAACAAAAAGCTAGTGCTGGCCTTTAGAGTGCCTTTGCAGTCCGTAAAATAGTCGAAATGCACTAGGGCTTTGAATGCTTCTTCCCAACTATATAAATTCTCTCCAAGTGGCAAAGTCCATCATTACAGCAAAATTTTTCAGCTGGAGTTCTGACTGAGAGATGTGCCAGGACAGAAGGCATTTGCTGACCTACCCTTTTTCCCTGTGTAACTTGGTATTTGCAGTACAATTATTTTCAGTGTCGCTGTGTCCAAGCAGCTAGAGATTACACAGATAGAAGTGTCAAGAGAGATGCTGCTAAAGTATGCCCTTCTTATAGCAGCATTTAAATGGCACACGACGCCTTGCTGCTTTTTCTTTCCCAGAGAGACCTGCTGTCAATTTTTTCACTCTGGCTTCTTGATCAAAAATGTCCACCTGAAATGTCTTACAGAAATAGGCTCCAGGTGTAAAAACCAGTACGGGGCTACATTTTCTGCGTGCTCCACATAAGTCACATCAAACTCACTCATCAAACTTCACTCTCTCCTTCCATTCTCCACTGCCTCTACCATTGTGTTCTCTGGATCTCAGAGTCTAAAGGCAGGCGCAATAGTTTCCACTGAGGGGTTGGAAGAGGTGTACAAGCAGCACAAATAGCTTCTGCGCTGCGCAGGCCATTTCTCTGCATTTTAGAGTCTAAGGGAAAGCGCTAGTGTTCCTGCGGAGAGCTGCAACAGCTGCAGAATATGTGTTGTCTTGGCACATGTTTGCAATCCACCATGATGGATCCTTAGTGAAACCAAACTGTGGTTCTGCTTCAAACATCTCACCCTGCTTGGCCACAAAGCTTTCGCTGACATGTCCCATTGCCTTTTTATTGCTGCGTTTCATTTTCAGAGTTTGTACGGAATCATTGCACTTTGCTTCTAAGCTGAACGTCGATACTGCTGGAGTCTCATATGTCCATTTTCTTCTCACACAAAAAAACTGCTTCCTTTAAAACATGCTGATGCGACCTGCTTTCTTGCTCAGCTGTAATTTTAGGGGTGTTCTCTGTCCCGCTTACAGTCTGAATCTAAACTAAGAAGTTTATGGGACACAGATGTGCCAAGACAAATAGTTTGCTTGGACCTTGCCACGTGTATTCAAAAGCATCCATTCACTTCACCATCAAGTCACTGCTTTCTTCTGCTTTACATCCTGCAAACTTCACACACACATACATACATACAAACTGGAATGAGGCATTTTCTTTCTTTCTCAGCTACACTCACCTATCCCCCACGCTAACTTCTTTACCGCTTTTCTCTTGGCCTTGCTATGCATACTTTTCCTCTTAAGACACCCATTGTCTGGCCTACCCCTTCCCTACATTGCCTTGCCTTTCCTTTCCTATCCAACCTTGCATTTCTTTGTCATTCCTGGCCATTGTTTTCCTCTTCCTTCCTGACCCATCCATGTCTTTCCCTTGCCCTTCCTACCAGTCCAGTGCCTTGCACCACCCATCCCCCTTGCCACTTTGTCCAGTTTCCCTTCCCCTTTGTCCAGCTCCAATCTTTCATTTCCTTCTCCTTCTAGGACTCTCATTGCCTTGCTTGCCTCTCCTTTGTCTTGCCTGGCAAAGCCACCACTTTTCTTGGCGTTACCTTTGAACCTCTCCTCTCCCTTGCCTTGCATTCCCTTGCTCACTCGTCCCCCACCTGGAATTCAATACCCCTCTTTTTGCGGAATTTCTTCATCTTGCCTTGCCCTGCCTGCTTCTCCTAGGACTCTCAAGGCTTTCACGTACCTCCAGCGTTTCAGGAGCATGTGAGAGGAAGCCCAAAAGAGGTCACGTGCAAGCACACCCATCTGTCCTGGCAGCTTGCTTCTGGCACCTATCCTTACATGTCTTGAATTTTGGACATAAAATTCACATTTCACCTTTGCGCTTCAGGACCAGAATGACAGTTCTTTTGTATACCAAGGAAAGCAGGTAATCCAAGTGTATTAGGTGCAGATTAGAGATGGCCCATATGAGAACAAGGCCAGACAGAGAAGTCTGTCCTAGCCCCTTTTGTGTACCAGCAGTCTTTGAATGTACCTCTCATTTGTCTTGCCTTGGTGACCCCAAAGTTTCCTTGCCTTGCCCTGCCTTGCCTCCCTAGCCTTGCACTCCCTCCAGTGCCTACGCCCACACTTGACCTGCCCACACTTGACTGCTTTCCTCCAGGGAAACCTAGCCTTGCCTAGGCCTTCCTGTTTCTGCCTGGCCTTCCTATGCCCATCCTTGCCTAGAAGTTCTGGGCCTTCTCTCACCTACCACTCCATTTGCTTGCCCCTCATGGCTCCAGCCTTGTCAGTTTCTCCCTTGACTCGCCAACAATTGCGCCTACACTTGGTTTGCATTGCAAAGAGCGGTAGGCAAGGCAAAGCAAAGCAAGGAAGGTCTTTCTAGGTCTTGCCAGGCAAGGCACACATAAGCAAGCAAGCAAGCAAAACAAGAGTAGACTAGCCACAGCATCAAAGGCAAGGCAAGGCCAAGTGACTCTGAGTGCCTTTCCTTGGCAAGTAAAAGATATAGTGACAATGTAATAGGGCAGGCGTTAAAGGTACCATGAGGAGGTATAGTCCAGCAAGATATTCATGTCGTAGACCCTTCTGTGCAGGAGCCATTGTTGGACATAGTACAGGACATGGCATACAGTTTAGCTTGGTAAGTTCTTGAAGGAGAATGGCAATGCTTTCTCATGGGAAGGAAAGCACGTAGCCCCAGAGTTGGAGGTGCAGATAAGAAGCTGTGTCGCGCAGCTCAAGGACGACAGCAGCTTCTTGTGCCGGCATATTTGGAAGCACTCCCTCAATTTGTACAGTCATTGAGTCAGTATCCATCTTAGGAAGGCTGTCTGCCTCTAGTAAGAGTGTTCTGACACCATTGTATGTGATCAGTCACTGGATGTTTTGGATTTTGGAGGAGGGGATGCCATTTCTCCTGAAATGAGCTTCTTGTTATTCGCTTTGGCAAAGAAATTAAGTTTGGATGGGCACTTTGGGTGGTCTCAGTGAATTTAAAGGTTTTTCCCAAGAGGTTTCCCTGTGGGTTAGAGCTGTTGAACTGACAGTGGGAATCTAGACACCAAGTTGTTGAGCTTTTTGTCCTTGTAGCTTTAGTGTGTGAGTAGTCCCTGTTGCCATGCTGCTTGGATCTTGACTCTGAGACTGAAAGCTTAGGAGCGTAGAGCAGAAAAGAAAAGTGCTAGTAGCAGGGTGTGTGTTCATTGTTTGATGGGTGAAGTTGAAATTGTAGGCAGCAAAGAACTTTCTCTCTCAGCTGGCACATTTGTTGAGCGGATGTCTTTGAGTTTGTTACCGGACTCTGCGAGAGTGAAAATGTTTGTTAGGGCAGAGGATTTTGTGTTGCCCTTTGAGTGTGGTGCAAAAATGTTTGCACACTTGGAGGGGGAAGATCAGCAAAGTCTTTTTTTCGTGGCACAGTTAATTTGAGAGCAGGGACGTTTCCAACTCGGCTCTGTCCTTTGGAGCTGGCCTCGGTGCGTTTCCTTCTTTTGTTAGTCGACAGCGCCATCGTGTGGTTATTTTGATGAGCGCTGGCAGACGGTGCCAGGGAAAAAGCCAAGCTGTTTGCGGCTCCGGCCTCATTGGTGTAGGAGCAGCGCAGGGAAGAGCTCCGCTGGGGGTCCTGGCTCTTAGAGACTGAGAGAATGTGATCCTGTATGTAGCACAGAAGGAAGTGGAATTGTTTCATTGTGGGCTGTGCAGTTTATAAGCTGCAAATGAAAAGGCAATTGCAGCGCAGCCTCTTCTTTTCTGTGTGATCAGCTGCTCAACATGTAACTCGCACACACTGAACTGCATCCACCTCCCTGGAGATATAAAATGTGTATATCACTTTCCTCAAACTCTATGTATTAGCTTGCACTCTAGCAGATCCCAAACCGCTTTAAAACGTCCAGCAGCTACTCAAAAAGAAAAAGTCCAACAAAAAGCTAGGGCTGGCCTTCATAGTGCCTTTGCAGTCCGTAAAATAGACGAAATGTACTAGGGCTTTGAATGTTTCTTCCCAACTATATAAATTCTCTCCAAGTGGCAAAGTCCATCATTACAGCAAAATTTTTCAGCTGGAGTTCTGACTGAGAGATGTGCCAGGACAGAAGGCATTTGCTGACCTACCCTTTTTCCCTGTGTAACTTGGTATTTGCAGTACAATTATTTTCAGTGTCACTGTGTCCAAGCAGCTAGAGATTACACAGATAGAAGTGTCAAGAGAGATGCTGCTAAAGTACGCCCTTCTTATAGCAGCATTTAAATGGCACACGACGCCTTGCTGCTTCTTCTTTCCCAGAGAGACCTGCTGTCAATTTTTTCACTCTGGCTTCTTGATCAAAAATGTCCACCTGAAATGTCTTACAGAAATAGGCTCCAGGTATAAAAACCAGTACGGGGCTACATTTTCTGCGTGCTCCACATAAGTCACATCAATCTCACTCATCAAACTTCACTCTCTCCTTCCATTCTCCACTGCCTCTACCATTGTGTTCTCTGGATCTCAGAGTCTAAAGGCAGGCGCAATAGTTTCCACTGAGGGGTTGGAAGAGGTGTACAAGCAGCACAAATAGCTTCTGCGCTGCGCAGGCCATTTCTCTGCATTTTAGAGTCTAAGGGAAAGTGCTAGTGTTCCTGCGGAGAGCTGCAACAGCTGCAGAATATGTGTTGTCTTGGCACATGTTTGCAATCCACCATGATGGATCCTTAGTGAAACCAAACTGTGGTTCTGCTTCAAACATCTCACCCTGCTTGGCCACAAAGCTTTCGCTGACATGTCCCATTGCCTTTTTATTGCTGCGTTTCATTTTCAGAGTTTGTACGGAATCATTGCACTTTGCTTCTAAGCTGAACGTCGATACTGCTGGAGTCTCATATGTCCATTTTCTTCTCACACAAAAAAACTGCTTCCTTTAAAACATGCTGATGCGACCTGCTTTCTTGCTCAGCTGTAATTTTAGGGGTGTTCTCTGTCCCGCTTACAGTCTGAATCTAAACTAAGAAGTTTATGGGACACAGATGTGCCAAGACAAATAGTTTGCTTGGACCTTGCCACGTGTATTCAAAAGCATCCATTCACTCCACCATCAAGTCACTGCTTTCTTCTGCTTTACATCCTGCAAACTTCACACACACATACATACATACAAACTGGAATGAGGCATTTTCTTTCTTTCTCAGCTACACTCACCTATCCCCCACGCTAACTTCTTTACCGCTTTTCTCTTGGCCTTGCTATGCATACTTTTCCTCTTAAGACACCCATTGTCTGGCCTACCCCTTCCCTACATTGCCTTGCCTTTCCTTTCCTATCCAACCTTGCATTTCTTTGTCATTCCTGGCCATTGTTTTCCTCTTCCTTCCTGACCCATCCATGTCTTTCCCTTGCCCTTCCTACCAGTCCAGTGCCTTGCACCACCCATCCCCCTTGCCACTTTGTCCAGTTTCCCTTCCCCTTTGTCCAGCTCCAATCTTTCATTTCCTTCTCCTTCTAGGACTCTCATTGCCTTGCTTGCCTCTCCTTTGTCTTGCCTGGCAAAGCCACCACTTTTCTTGGCGTTACCTTTGAACCTCTCCTCTCCCTTGCCTTGCATTCCCTTGCTCACTCGTCCCCCACCTGGAATTCAATACCCCTCTTTTTGCGGAATTTCTTCATCTTGCCTTGCCCTGCCTGCTTCTCCTAGGACTCTCAAGGCTTTCACGTACCTCCAGCGTTTCAGGAGCATGTGAGAGGAAGCCCAAAAGAGGTCACGTGCAAGCACACCCATCTGTCCTGGCAGCTTGCTTCTGGCACCTATCCTTACATGTCTTGAATTTTGGACATAAAATTCACATTTCACCTTTGCGCTTCAGGACCAGAATGACAGTTCTTTTGTATACCAAGGAAAGCAGGTAATCCAAGTGTTTTAGGTGCAGATTAGAGATGGCCCATATGAGATCAAGGCCAGACAGAGAAGTCTGTCCTAGCCCCTTTTGTGTACCAGCAGTCTTTGAATGTACCTCTCATTTGTCTTGCCTTGGTGACCCCAAAGTTTCCTTGCCTTGCCCTGCCTTGCCTCCCTAGCCTTGCACTCCCTCCAGTGCCTACGCCCACACTTGACCTGCCCACACTTGACTGCTTTCCTCCAGGGAAACCTAGCCTTGCCTAGGCCTTCCAGTTTCTGCCTGGCCTTCCTATGCCCATCCTTGCCTAGAAGTTCTGGGCCTTCTCTCACCTACCACTCCATTTGCTTGCCCCTCATGGCTCCAGCCTTGTCAGTTTCTCCCTTGACTCGCCAACAATTGCGCCTACACTTGGTTTGCATTGCAAAGAGCGGTAGGCAAGGCAAAGCAAAGCAAGGAAGGTCTTTCTAGGTCTTGCCAGGCAAGGCACACATAAGCAAGCAAGCAAGCAAAACAAGAGTAGACTAGCCACAGCATCAAAGGCAAGGCAAGGCCAAGTGACTCTGAGTGCCTTTCCTTGGCAAGTAAAAGATATAGTGACAATGTAATAGGGCAGGCGTTAAAGGTACCATGAAGAGGTATAGTCCAGCAAGATATTCATGTCGTAGACCCTTCTGTGCAGGAGCCATTGTTGGACATAGTACAGGACATGGCATACAGTTTGGCTTGGTAAGTTCTTGAAGGAGAATGGCAATGCTTTCTCATGGGAAGGAAAGCACGTAGCCCCAGAGTTGGAGGTGCAGATAAGAAGCTGTGTCGCGCAGCTCAAGGACGACAGCAGCTTCTTGTGCCGGCATATTTGGAAGCACTCCCTCAATTTGTACAGTCATTGAGTCAGTATCCATCTTAGGAAGGCTGTCTGCCTCTAGTAAGAGTGTTCTGACACCATTGTATGGGATCAGTCACTGGATGTTTTGGATTTTGGAGGAGGGGATGCCATTTCTCCTGAAATGAGCTTCTTGTTATTCGCTTTGGCAAAGAAATTAAGTTTGGATGGGCACTTTGGGTGGTCTCAGTGAATTTAAAGGTTTTTCCCAAGAGGTTTCCCTGTGGGTTAGAGCTGTTGAACTGACAGTGGGAATCTAGACACCAAGTTGTTGAGCTTTTTGTCCTTGTAGCTTTAGTGTGTGAGTAGTCCCTGTTGCCATGCTGCTTGGATCTTGACTCTGAGACTGAAAGCTTAGGAGCGTAGAGCAGAAAAGAAAAGTGCTAATAGCAGGGTGTGTGTTCATTGTTTAATGGGTGAAGTTGAAATTGTAGGCAGCAAAGAACTTTCTCTCTCAGCTGGCACATTTGTTGAGCGGATGTCTTTGAGTTTGTTACCGGACTCTGCGAGAGTGAAAATGTTTGTTAGGGCAGAGGATTTCGTGTTGCCCTTTGAGTGTGGTGCAAAAGTGTTTGCACACTTGGAGGGGGAAGATCAGCAAAGCCTTTTTTTCCTGGCACAGTTAATTTGAGAGCAGGGACGTTTCCAACTCGGCTCTGTCCTTTGGAGCTGGCCTCGGTGCGTTTCCTTCTTTTGTTAGTCGACAGCGCCATCGTGTGGTTATTTTGATGAGCGCTGGCAGCCGGTGCCAGGGAAAAAGCCAAGCTGTTTGCGGCTCCGGCCTCATTGGTGTAGGAGCAGCGCAGGGAAGAGCTCCGCTGGGGGTCCTGGCTCTTAGAGACTGAGAGAATGTGATCCTGTATGTAGCACAGAAGGAAGTGGAATTGTTTCATTGTGGGCTGTGCAGT